>NW_026113127.1:0-40027 GCF_024323335.1 Lathyrus oleraceus | reverse complement strand
TATATATATATATATATATATATATATATATATATATATATTGTTTTTAACCAATATCTCAACTTTAAATGGATATATTAAAAGTATTTGTATTTTTTATTTAAATCAGAATTCAATTAACAAGACGAAGAATGTCAAATTTATATTTTGTTTATTTTTGTCTAAATTTTGGCATCTAGGTTAAACAATCACTCTAATAACAAGTTAGATTGCTATTTTTATTCTTTGATTTGGTTATAAGACAATTAAATAATGTAAAAAATACATAATCATATCAATCATTAATTATTTATTAAACTTTGGAATATGAAACAGAATTATGAATTATTTTATTTATAAATCTTTTAAGTGGTAAATCGTTCTTGACAATTAGTCTACATTTGCATATAATTTTTATTAAGAAATATCAGAAATTAATTTTAGATTATAACGTGTCAATATTAAAAATATGTGAAATCAAATAATATTAAGAATATTATATCGGGTAGATATTTAATTATTCATATTCTACACGCTGGATCAAAAATAATTAATATGATTTATACGTTAAAATAGGGTCTTAGATTATGTTACTTTTTAATAAAAATAAGAAATTCAAATATGAATAATTCTTTTAAATTCCTCAAACTAATTTAAAATACATCATTTGTCAATTCAAAACATTTAGTTTTTTAATTATTAATAAAGTTGATCAATTTAAAATTTATTGAAATAATTGTTTTGGAAGATTTACTTACTTTATTTTTTAAAATATTAGATTTTAATGCTTTATATTTATTTGGACTGAGACAACTGTCTTAGTTTGCATATCCTTTAGAAGAAGGGCCTAAGCTTAAAGTAAAAGCTATTAAGAAAACATTACAAAACATAGAAAGATGTTAAGTGACATTTCCTCGTTATTGTAAAATATGGTAAAATAGAATTATTTTCACCATAAATATAGTTTAAATAAGGTCAGTCCAATGAATTTAGGTATTATAAGACCCTAATGGAGATTGCCTATAAACTTGTGCTAATACATTACATTACGCAACACAATTAGAAAAATTAATCTAAAAATCATGATAACACTATCAAATGAAGTAATTTTTAAAAAAATAGTTGTATATCGAAAGAGTTTTAACTACAACGTTATTAAAATACAATCAACAAATTAACCAACCTAGAAGATAAATAAAATAAATCCTTCAATATAGTGATTATAAAAAACAAAAATGCTGAAATTCTTAATTAAAATAAATTTATTCAACTTGAACTTGATAGTGTTGCAAGACTCAAAGAATTAATGAAGGTATCTTTGCACCACACGCATGAGTACCTACAATGTAAAAATAAAAATATAAGTATTTATAAATTTCAAAAAATGAATTAATAAAATATGATGATAAAATTTAAATAAATAAATACCATTCGTTATGCTATGAATCATTGCAATATTAATCTTAGCATTTGTTTTTTTACAATCTTCCACACATTTGAATCTTTCTTCAACTTTACCAACTCTTGCACAAACAAAATCACACTTTGCTTCACACAAAGGTCCAGGTAGCTTCATTGACTTAAATTCTTGAGAGTTAGAGATGCATTTAACCTCCGATCCAATTAACATTATCATCAATATCACCACAACCTATACTTTCATGGCTTTGAATTCCATTAATCTTTAGAGCAAATAAAGTTTAGTTTTCAACTTTGTGATATTTGAAGTTGTTAAAAACAATACTCTAAGATGTTTTTCATCACTAAACCTTTATTTATAGTTAATTTTTCTTAAATTTGTATATATTTTCATAAATAAACTATAATGCATTTTATTATAAATATATGAAAATATTCATATTAAATACTCATTAATATTTTTGTATGTTAATTGGAAAATTAAATATATTAAATGATGGGAAAATTCCGCTTGATTCATCTTATGCTTATATATATGTCCGATAATGATTTTTTTCCCTTAAAAAACGGATTGCCATAATTGAATATATTTAAAATTACCTATCTCTAAAAAAATATAGAATATACTCATTGTAAATGCCATATATATGAAATGTTGGAAGAATTTTTTTATGAAATAATATAATAAAAGTATTTAGCAATATAATTCTATTTAATCATTAACATAACTTCCATTAAAACGGATTAGAAAAAAAAATTAGTTTATTTTTAATTTTTATCCTTTTAATTGATTATAATATAAACTTTTAAACTAGTATTACTATTAAAGATTCAAATATATGAAAATTTGAAAATATATTAATTTATACATTTTAAAATGTTTAATAAAAATACTCATACAACAAGGTTTCGTGGTATGTATTTTTTAAAAAAATTTAAGAACATAATGTTAAAAATCTTTAGTTCTTTAATTTATTTTAGGCTTGAAATATTTTTCGGAAAAACACATGTCTTACGTTATATTAGTGATAATAATAGGCCAAAATTTGTTTTAAAATGATCTATGTCTATGTACAAAAAAAGGGGGAGAGAAGTGAAAATATTAATGTATTAAATGGAACAACATATTTTTTTAGGCTACCTAGACTTAATATCACAATTGCTCGGTGGATTTCATCAGGTTTAAAGATATAAACACTAGTGAACTTTGGACGATTTTCTCTCATCGTTGGATTGAAGTCCCTAAAAAATGATATCACATATTTTAGAATCAAATTTGAATCTCTCTCTCTCTCCTCTCTCTCTCTCTCTCTCTCTCTCTCTCTCTCTCTCTCTCTCTCTCTCTCTCTCTCTATCTCTATATATATTTATAATATATATAATATATATATATATATATATATATATATATATATATATATATATATATAATTTTAAACCAATATCTCAACTTGTAAATGGATATATTAAAAGTATTTGTATTTTTTATTTAAATCAGAATTAAATTTAACAAGACGAAGAATGTCAAATTTATATTTTGTTTATTTTTGTCTAAATTTTGGCATCTAGGTTAAACAATCACTCTAATAACAAGTTAGATTGCTATTTTTATTCTTTGATTTTGTTATAAGACAATTAAATTATGTAAAAAATACATAATCATATCAATCATTAATTATTTATTAAACTTTGGAATATGAAACAGAATTATGAATTATTTTATTTATAAATCTTTTAAGTGGTAAATCGTTCTTGACAATTAGTCTACATTTGCATATAATTTTTATTAAGAAATATCAGAAATTAATTTTAGATTATAACGTGTCAATATTAAAAATATTCGAAATCAAATAATATTAAGAATATTATATCGGGTAGATATTTAATTATTCATATTCTACACGCTGGATCAAAAATAATTAATATGATTTATATGTTAAAATAGGGTCTTAGATTATGTTACTTTTTAATAAAAATAAGAATTTCAAATATGAATAATTCTTTTAAATTCCTCAAACTAATTGAAAATACATCATTTGTTAATTCAAAACATTTAGTTTTTTAATTATTAATAAAGTTGATCAATTTAAAATTTATTGGAATAATTGTTTTGGAAGATTTAGTTACTTTATTTTTTTAAATATTAGATTTTAATGCTTTATATTTATTTGGACTGAGACAACTGTCTTAGTTTGCATATCCTTTAGAAGGGCCTAAGCTTAAAGTAAAAGCTATTAAGAAAACGTTAAAAAATATAGAAAGATGTTAAGTGAAATTTCCTCGTTATTGTAAAATATGGTAAAATAGAATTATTTTCACCATAAATATAGTTTAAGGCAGTCCAATGAATTTAGGTATTAAAGCCCTAATGGAGATTGGCTATAAACTTGTGCTAATACATTACATTACGCAACACAATTAGAAAAATTAATCTAAAAATCATGATAACACTATCAATTAATTTATTTTTAAAAAAATAGTTGTATATCGAAAGAGTTTTAACAACAACGTTATTAAAATACAATCAACAAATTAACCAACCTAGAAGATAAATAAAATAAATCCTTCAATATAGTGATTATAAAAAACAAAAATGCTGAAATTCTTAATTAAAATAAATTTATTCAACTTGAACCTGATAGTGTTGCAAGACTCAAAGAATTAACGAAGGTATGTTTGCACCACAGGCATGAGTACCTACAATGTAAAAATAAAAATATAAGTATTTATAAATTTCAAAAAATGAATTAATAAAATATGATGATAAAATTTAAATAAATAAATACCATTCGTTATGCTATGAATCATTGCAATATTACTCTTAGCATTTGTTTTTTTTACAATCTTCCACACATTTGAATCTTTCTTCAACTTTACCAACTCTTCCACAGACAAAATCACACTTTGCTTCACACAAAGGTCCAGGTAGCTTCATTGTCTTAAATTCTTGAGAGTTAGAGATGCATTCAACTTCCGATCCAATTAACATTATCATCAATATCACCACAACCCATATTTTCATGGCTTTGAATGCCATTAATCTTTAGAGCAAATAAAGTTTAGTTTTCAACTTTGTGATATTTGAAGTTGTCAAAAACAATACTCTAAGATGTTTTTCATCACTAAACCTTTATTTATAGTTAATTTTTCTTAAATTTGTATGTATTTTCATAAATAAACTATAACGCATTTTATTATAAATATATGAAAATATTCATATTAAATACTCATTAATATTTTTGTATGTTAATTGGAAAATTAAATATATTAAATGATGGGAAAATTCCGCTTGATTCATCTTATGCTTATATATATGTCCGATAATGATTTTTTCCCTTAAAAAACGGATTGCCATAATTGAAATATTTTAAAATGACCTATCTCTAAAAAAATATAGAATATATTCATTGTAAATGCCATATATATGAAATGTTGCTAGAATTTTTTTATGAAATAATTTAATAAAAGTATTTATCAATATAATTTTATTTAATCATTAACATAACTTCCATTAAAACGGATTAGAAAAAATAAAAAATATTAGTTTATTTTTAATTTTTATCCTTTTATATGATTATAATATAAACTTTTAAACTAGTATTACTATTAAAGATTCAAATATATGAAAATTTGAAAATATATTATTTTATACATTTTGAAATGTTTAATAAAATTACTCATACAACAAGGTTTCGTGGTATGTATTTTTAAAAAAAATTTAAGAACGTAATGTTTAAAATCTTTAGTTCTTTAATTTATTTTAGGTTTGAAATATTTTTCGGAAAAACACATGTCTTACGTTATATTAGTGATAATAATAGGCCAAAATTTGTTTTAAAATGATCTATGTCTAGGTACAAAAAAGGGGGAGAGAAATGTAAATATTAATGTATTAAATGGAACAAACTATTTTTTTTAGGATACCTAGACTTAATATCACAATTGCTTGGTGGATTTCATCAGTTTTGAAGATATGAACACTAGTGAACTTTGGACGATTTTCTCTCATCGTTGGATTGAAGTCCCTAAAAAATGATATCACATATTTTAGAATCAAATTTGAATCTCTCTCTCTCTCTCTCTCTCTCTCTCTCTCTCTCTCTCTCTCTCTCTCTCTCTCTCTCTCTCTCTCTCTCTCTCTCTCTCTCTCTCTCTCTCTCTCTCTCTCTCTCTCTCTCTCTCTCTCTCTCTCTCTCTCTCTCTCTCTCTCTATATATATATATATATATATATATATATATAATATATATATATATATATATATATATATATTGTTTTAAACCAATATCTCAACTTGTAAATGGATATATTAAAAGTATTTGTATTTTTTATTTAAATCAGAATTCAATTTAACAAGACGAAGAATGTCAAATTTATATTTTGTTTATTTTTGTCTAAATTTTGGCATCTAGGTTAAACAATCACTCTAATAACAAGTTAGATTCTATTTTTATTCTTTGATTTTGTTATAAGACAATTAAATTATGTAAAAAATACATAATCATATCAATCATTAATTATTTATTAAACTTTGGAATATGAAACAGAATTATGAATTATTTTATTTATAAATATTTTAAGTGGTAAATCGTTCTTGACAATTAGTCTACATTTGCATATAATTTTTATTAAGAAATATCAGAAATTAATTTTAGATTATAACGTGTCAATATTAAAAATATGTGAAATCAAATAATATTAAGAATATTATATCGGGTAGATATTTAATTATTCATATTCTACACGCTGGATCAAAAATAATTAATATGATTTATATGTTAAAATAGGGTCTTAGATTATGTTACTTTTTAATAAAAATAAGAATTTCAAATATGAATAATTCTTTTAAATTCCTCAAACTAATTGAAAATACATCATTTGTTAATTCAAAACATTTAGTTTTTTAATTATTAATAAAGTTGATCAATTTAAAATTTATTGGAATAATTGTTTTGGAAGATTTAGTTACTTTATTTTTTTAAATATTAGATTTTAATGCTTTATATTTATTTGGACTGAGACAACTGTCTTAGTTTGCATATCCTTTAGAAGGGCCTAAGCTTAAAGTAAAAGCTATTAAGAAAACGTTAAAAAATATAGAAAGATGTTAAGTGAAATTTCCTCGTTATTGTAAAATATGGTAAAATAGAATTATTTTCACCATAAATATAGTTTAAATAAACTTGTGCTAATACATTACATTACGCAACACAATTAGAAAAATTAATCTAAAAATCATGATAACACTATCAATTTAATTTATTTTTAAAAAAATAGTTGTATATCGAAAGAGTTTTAACAACAACGTTATTAAAATACAATCAACAAATTAACCAACCTAGAAGATAAATAAAATAAATCCTTCAATATAGTGATTATAAAAAACAAAAATGCTGAAATTCTTAATTAAAATAAATTTATTCAACTTGAACCTGATAGTGTTGCAAGACTCAAAGAATTAACGAAGGTATGTTTGCACTTTGCACCACAGGCATGAGTACCTACAATGTAAAAATAAAAATATAAGTATTTATAAATTTCAAAAAATGAATTAATAAAATATGATGATAAAATTTAAATAAATAAATACCATTCGTTATGCTATGAATCATTGCAATATTACTCTTAGCATTTGTTTTTTTTACAATCTTCCACACATTTGAATCTTTCTTCAACTTTACCAACTCTTCCACAGACAAAATCACACTTTGCTTCACACAAAGGTCCAGGTAGCTTCATTGTCTTAAATTCTTGAGAGTTAGAGACACATTCAACTTCCGATCCAATTAACATTATCATCAATATCACCACAACCCATATTTTCATGGCTTTGAATGCCATTATTCTTTAGAGCAAATAAAGTTTAGTTTTCAACTTTGTGATATTTGAAGTTGTCAAAAACAATACTCTAAGATGTTTTTCATCACTAAACCTTTATTTATAGTTAATTTTTCTTAAATTTGTATGTATTTTCATAAATAAACTATAATGCATTTTATTATAAATATATGAAAATATTCATATTAAATACTCATTAATATTTTTGTATGTTAATTGGAAAATTAAATATATTAAATGATGGGAAAATTCCGCTTGATTCATCTTATGCTTATATATATATATGTCCGATAATGATTTTTTTCCCTTAAAAAACTGATTGCCATAATTGAAATATTTTAAAATTACCTATCTCTAAAAAAATATAGAATATATTATTAGAAGTTATTCATATTTAGTTGTACTATTTTCTTAGCCCCTATGTTTGTTAGAGGGTATTTTAGTATTTTATCCTATTCTAGTAACCCTAGTTTTAGCTTATAAGTAGGATGGCAATCATTGTAACTTTTATCATGTTTTGTAGCCGTCATTCTCTTAATAGAATATTTCCGTTCATCATTCATTCTACCTTTGCACCAACAATTGGTATCTAGAGCTCCGGTTCGGATTCATTAGGGAAACACGGGAAACACGAGTGAACGTGAGGTCTTGTGTGTTTGATTTTGATTCTTAGATTCGTGTTGAATCTTGAACAAAATCTGATCAGAATTTTAATTCTGTGGGTTGGGAAACACTGTGTGAGAAATCTGAGTGTACTGTGCATGGTAGAAAGATGAACGGAAACGGCAACATGAACACCAAACTTCCAGTATTTGACGGTAAAAACTGGATTCGTTGGATGATCCAAATGCGTGTACTGTTTGGTGCTCAAGATGTTCTAGATCTTGTCACTGATGATTATGTTCCGGTAGCAGCAGATGCGACGGATGAACAGAAAAACGCGCAGAAGGAAGTAAGGAAGAAGGATCAGAAAGCATTGTTCTTCATTCATCAATGTGTTGATGTAAATGTGTTTGAGAAGATTGCAGATTCAACGACAGCAAAGGCTGCGTGGGACACACTAGTTAGATGTTATGGTGGTGACGCATCAGTGAAGAAGGTGAAGCTTCAGTCCTTGAGAAAGCAATATGAGAATCTCAACATGAAGAATAATGAGAAAGTTTCTTAATACATCTCCAGAGTGATTCTGATCACTAATGAGATGAAAGCGTGTGGAGAAACTCTTTCTGAAGAAACAATCATGGAGAAGGTATTGAGATCCCTTACCTCTCAATTTGATTACATTGTGGTAGCAATAGAACATTCCAAAGATCTGAGCACCATGAGAATTGAAGAGCTGCAGAGCAGTCTAGAAGCGCAAGAGTTGCGTTTGATTGAGAGAACTTCTGAAAGGGAAGTAGAGCAGCAGGCTCTGAAAGCAACTTCTGATAGGAGGTATCAGAAGCAGTCAGAAGCCAGGAGAAGATCTGATGGTGGTCAGAAGTCAAAAAGCTCAACCTCTGATAGACAAAAGAATGCTCAGAAGGGAAAAGAGAAGTATGACAAGAAGAAGATCCAATGTTACTGTTGTAAGAAGTTTGGTCACTTTGCTAGAGACTGTTGGTCAAACAAGGAGAGAAAATCAGAAGAAGCAAATATAGCCAGAAGTTCTGATGACGAATCTGTGCTATTGATGGCCTCTGAATCTGATGATATGGATCTGATAGACTGGTGGTATATGGACACTGGCTGTTCAAATTATCTTACTGGAAACAAGAAATGGCTGGTTGACTTTGACTCTGAAAAGAGGACAAAGATCAGATGTGCTGATGACAAAGATCAGATGTGCTGATGACAAATATCTTAATGCAGAAGGTATGGGAAATGTCAGAGTGATTCTGAACAATGGGAAAACAGCATTGATTCAGAACGTGTGTTATGTACCTGGCATCAAAAGCAACCTGATGAGTGTGGGACAATTAATTGAGAAAGGTTTTTCAGTTACCATGAAGGACAATCTTCTGAAGCTATATGACTGCAATCAGAAGTTGATTATGGAGTCAGAACAGGGAAGGAATAGAACATTCAAGGTGAATGTCAGAACTGCAGACTCAGAATGTCTTAGTGCAACAAGTGCTGAGAAGGAGAGTGAGTTGTGGCACAGAAGATTTGGTCATTTGAATTTCAGAAGCTTAAAACATCTGAATTCAAAGAAGTTGGTACATGGAATTCCTGCAATTAAGAAGCCTGAAAAGTCATGCAAAGTTTGCATGGAAGGAAAACAACCACGATTGCCATTTGCATCAGAAACTGCTCCAAGAGCAAAACATGCCTTGGGAGTTGTACATTCTGATGTGTGTGGTCCATTTCTAGTAGCATCGATTGGAGGGAATAAATACTTTGTTTTATTTGTTGATGAATTCACAAGAATGACATGGGTATCCCTAATTAAGTTTAAACACGAGGTGTTTGATGAATTCCATAAGTTCAGAATGAACGCTGAGAATCAGAGTGGTCAGAAGTTGAAGATTCTTAGAACTGACGGTGGAGGTGAGTATAACTCCAAAGAGTTCCAGAAGTTCTGTGAGGAGAATGGAATTGAGCATGAGGTTACTGCTCCTTATACCCCTCAACACAATCGTCTTGCTGAAAGAAGAAACCGCACTTTGCTTGATATGGTGAGAAGCATGCTAAAGGAGAAGAAACTCCTCAGAAGCTTTGGGGAGAAGTTGTTGCCACTGCAACGTATGTACTCAATCGATGTCCTACGAAGAAGTTGAAGGAAATAGTTCCAATACAAAAGTGGACTGGAGATAAGCAAAGTGTTAGTCATCTGAAGGTGTTTGGTTCTGTTTGCTATAAACATGTTCCAGAAGCCAGAAGACATAAGCTGGATGATAGAAGCAAAGTGATGATTCTGATAGGGTACCACAGTACAGGTGCATACAAGCTCTATTGTCCAGAAACCAACAAAATTGAATTCAGTAGAGATGTGATTGTGAAGGAATCAGAATTTTGGAATTGGGATAAGTCTCAATCTGATTCTGATGTTAGAATTTCTGAAGAAAGGTCAGAGTTAAGAATTTCTGAAGTTGGAGTAAACTCTGACGTTGATTCTGATTCTGATAGTGATTCTGACTCTAGAGAAGACTCAGAAGATGAAGGTGACTCTGATGATCCAGACTCTGATGACCCAGACTCTGATGGTAATTCAGATTCTGGTGGCAATTCAGACTCTGGAAATATGCCAGCCCCTGAAGATGGTCAAAGCTCTGGAGGAAGTCAACCATCTGAAGCTAGAAACTCTGAAGCTCAAGACTCTGAACAAGTTCAGAGACCACAAAGAATCAGAAACATCCCCAGAAGATATGCAGAATTTGATATGCTGCAAGACACTGAAGTAGACTCTGAAGGAGAAGTTATTCAGTGTGCCATGTTAGTAGACTCTGAACCCATAAGTACAAAAGAGGCTCTTAAGCAGAAGCTCTGGCTGAAGGCCATGAAAGAAGAACTTGATGCTATAGAGAAAAACAAGACTTGGAAGCTGACAGAACTTCCAAAAGACAAGAAAGCCATCAGCGTCAGATGGGTTTTCAAGCAGAAGTTAAATCCAGATGGTTCAATTGGCAAACATAAAGCAAGGTTGGTAGCCGGAGGATTTCTACAGAAACCTGGGCTGGATTACTCTGAAGTGTTTGCACCTGTAGCAAGACATGAAACAATCAGAATGGTGATTGCAATAGCTGCTAACAGGAATTGGTCTCTGATGCATTTAGATGTAAAATCTGCATTTCTAAACGGTCCATTAGAAGAAGAAGTTTACGTGTCACAACCTCCTGGATTTGTGAAAAAGAATCAGGAAGGGATGGTGTACAGATTATACAAAGCTCTATATGGATTGAAACAAGCACCCAGAGCTTGGAATCAGAAGATTGATTCATTTTTCAAGAAGCAAGGTTTTCAGAAATGTGAGATGGAGTACGGTGTCTATGTTCAGCATACTTCTGAAGGAATATGACTCTGGTATGTTTATATGTTGATGATATACTGCTGACTGGAAGTTCTGAACAGGAGATAGCCAAGTTCAAGAAAGTTCTGATGAATGAATTCGAAATGACTGATCTAGGAAAAATGACATACTTTCTAGGGATGGGGTTCAGATACTCTGAGAAAGGTATTATTTTGCATCAGCTCAAGTATGAATTAGAACTTCTGAAGAGATTTAATCTGAAGAATTGTAAGATTGCTGTCACACCTTCTGATACAAATCAGAAACTGGATTCTGACTCTGATGGAAAGGATGTAGACGCTACAACCTTCAAACAGTTGGTTGGTTCTCTGAGGTATTTGTGCAATACCAGACCTGATATTTGCTATTCAGTTGGGATGGTTAGTAGGTTCATGAGTAAACCTAAGTGGTCCCATTACCAAACTGCTGTCAGGATTCTGAGGTATATCAAGGGAACTCTGAAGTATGGAGTATTATTTCCTTCTGGAAGAAAGGATGAGTCAGAACTTCTGAGTTATTCAGATTCTGATTGGTGTGGAGACAGAGTTGACAGAAGAAGTACGTCTGGGTACTTATTCAAATTTCTGGGAGGTCCCATTTCTTGGTGTTCCAAGAAGCAACCTGTTGTGGCGTTGTCAACTTGTGAAGCTGAATACATTGCAGGTGCTGTTACTGCATGCCAAGCTGTGTGGATTCTGAATCTATTGCAGGATCTGGAGATTAAAGTAAACAAACCTCTGAAGCTGATGATTGACAACAAGTCTGCAATCAATCTTGCCAGAAACCCAGTGTTGCATGGGAGAAGCAAGCACATTGAGACCAAGTATCATTTTCTGAGACATCAAGTTCAGAGGGGAGTGTTAGAAGTTGTACACTGCAGCACTCAGAAACAGTTGGCAGATGTTCTGACGAAAGCTATCAAGACTGATCAATTTCTCAGATTAAGGGATGGAATTGGTGTTACAAGTTTTGATGGAATATGAATTAAGGGATGGTATTAGAAGTAATTCATATTTAGTTGTACTATTTTCTTACCCCTAAGTTTGTTAGAGGGTATTTTAGTATTTTATCCTATTCTAGTAACCCTAGTTTTAGCTTATAAATAGGATGGCAATCATTGTAACTTTTATCATGTTTTGTAGCTGTCATTCTCTTAATAGAATATTTCCGTTCACCATTCATTCTACCTTTGCACCAACATATATTCATTGTAAATGCCATATATATGAAATGTTGGAAGAATTTTTTTATGAAATAATTTAATAAAAGTATTTAGCAATATAATTTTATTTAATCATTAACATAACTTCCATTAAAAGGGATTAGAAAAAATAAAAAATATTAGTTTATTTTTAATTTTTATCCTTTTAATTGATTATAATATAAACTTTTAAACTAGTATTACTATTAAAGATTCAAATATATGAAAAATTGAAAATATATTATTTTATACATTTTGAAATGTTTAATAAAAATACTCATACAACAAGGTTTCGTGGTATGTATTTTTAAAAAAAAATTAAGAACATAATGTTTAAAATCTTTAGTTCTTTAATTTATTTTAGGCTTGAAATATTTTTCGGAAAAACACATGTCTTACGTTATATTAGTGATAATAATAGGCCAAAATTTGTTTTAAAATGATCTATGTCTATGTACAAAAAAAGGGGGAGAGAAATGTAAATATTAATGTATTAAATGGAACAAACTATTTTTTTAGGCTACCTAGACTTAATATCACAATTGCTTGGTGGATTTCATCAGTTTTAAAGATATGAACACTAGTGAACTTTGGACGATTTTCTCTCATCGTTGGATTGAAGTCCCTAAAAAATGATATCACATATTTTAGAATCAAATTTGAATCTCTCTCTCTCTCTCTCTCTCTCTCTCTCTCTCTCTCTCTCTATATATATATATATATATATATATATATATATATATATATATATATATATATATATATATATATATATATATATATTGTTTTAAACCAATATCTCAACTTGTAAATGGATATATTAAAAGTATTTGTATTTTTTATTTAGATCAAAATTCAATTTAACAAGACGAAGAATGTCAAATTTATATTTTGTTTATTTTTGTCTAAATTTTGGCATCTAGGTTAAACAATCACTATAATAACAAGTTAGATTGCTATTTTTATTCATTGATTTGGTTATAAGACAATTAAATAATGTAAAAAAAACATAATCATATCAATCATTAATTATTTATTAAACTTTGGAATATGAAACAGAATTATGAATTAATTTATTTATAAATCTTTTAAGTGGTAAATCGTTCTTGACAATTAGTCTACATTTGCATATAATTTTTATTAAGAAATATCAGAAATTAATTTTAGATTATAACGTGTCAATATAAAAAATATGTGAAATCAAATAATATTAAGAATATTATATCGGGTAGATATTTAATTATTCATATTCTACACGCTGGATCAAAAATAATTAATATGATTTATATGTTAAAATAGGGTCTTAGATTATGTTACTTTTTAATAAAAATAAGAATTTCAAATATGAATAATTCTTTTAAATTCCTCAAACTAATTCAAAATACATCATTTGTTAATTCAAAACATTTAATTTTTTAATTATTAATAAAGTTGATCAATTTAAAATTTATTGAAATAATTGTTTTGGAAGATTTACTTACTTTATTTTTTTAAATATTAGATTTTAATGCTTTATATTTATTTGGACTGAGACAACTGTCTTAGTTTGCATATCCTTTAGAAGGGCCTAAGCTTAAAGTAAAAGCTATTAAGAAAACTTTAAAAAACATAGAAAGATGTTAAGTGACATTTCCTCGTTATTGTAAAATATGGTAAAATAGAATTATTTTCACCATAAATATAGTTTAAATAAGGCCAGTCCAATGAATTTAGGTATTATAAGACCCTAATGGAGATTGCCTATAAACTTGTGCTAATACATTACATTACGCAACACAATTAGAAAAATTAATCTAAAAATCATGATAACACTATCAATTGAAGTTATTTTTAAAAAAATAGTTGTATATCGAAAGAGTTTTAACTACAACGTTATTAAAATACAATCAACAAATCAACCAACCTAGAAGATAAATAAAATAAATCCTTCAATATAGTGATTATAAAAAACAAAAATGCTGAAATTCTTAATTAAAATAAATTTATTCAACTTGAACTTGATAGTGTTGCAAGACTCAAAGAATTAATGAAGGTATCTTTGCACCACACGCATGAGTACCTACAATGTAAAAATAAAAATATAAGTATTTATAAATTTCAAAAAATGAATTAATAAAATATGATGATAAAATTTAAATAAATAAATACCATTCGTTATGCTATGAATCATTGCAATATTAATCTTAGCATTTGTTTTTTTTACAATCTTCCACACATTTGAATCTTTCTTCAACTTTACCAACTCTTGCACAAACAAAATCACACTTTGCTTCACACAAAGGTCCAGGTAGCTTCATTGACTTAAATTCTTGAGAGTTAGAGATGCATTCAACCTCCGATCCAATTAACATTATCATCAATATCACCACAACCCATATTTTCATGGCTTTGAATTCCATTAATCTTTAGAGCGAATAAAGTTTAGATTTCAACTTTGTGATACTTGAAGTTTTCAAAAATAATACTCTAAGATGTTTTTCATCACTAAACCTTTATTTATAGTTAATTTTTCTTAAATTTGTATATATTTTCATAAATAAACTATAATGCATTTTATTATAAATATATGAAAATATTCATATTAAATACTCATTAATATTTTTGTATGTTAATTGGAAAATTAAATATATTAAATGATGGGAAAATTCCGCTTGATTCATGTTATGCTTATATATATGTCCGATAATGATTTTTTTCCCTTAAAAAACGGATTGCCATAATTGAAATATTTTAAAATTACCTATCTCTAAAAAAATATAGAATATACTCATTGTAAATGCCATATATATGAAATGTTGGAAGAATTTTTTTATGAAATAGTATAATAAAAGTATTAAGCAATATAATTATATTTAATCATTAACATAACTTCCATTAAAACGGATTAGAAAAAAAATTAGTTTATTTTTAATTTTTATCCTTTTAATTGATTATAATATAAACTTTTAAACTAGTATTACTATTAAAGATTCAAATATATGAAAATTTGAAAATATATTAATTTATACATTTTAAAATGTTTAATAAAAATACTAATACAACAAGGTTTCGTGGTATGTATTTTTTAAAAAAATTTAAGAACATAATGTTAAAAATCTTTAGTTCTTTAATTTATTTTAGGCTTGAAATATTTTTCGGAAAAACACATGTCTTACGTTATATTAGTGATAATAATAGGCCAAAATTTGTTTTAAAATGATCTATGTCTATGTACAAAAAAAGGGGGAGAGAAATGTAAATATTAATGTATTAAATGGAACAAACTATTTTTTTAGGCTAGCTAGACTTAATATCACAATTGCTCGGTGGATTTCATCAGTTTTAAAGATATGAACACTAGTGAACTTTGGACGATTTTCTCTCATCGTTGGATTGAAGTCCCTAAAAAATGATATCACATATTTTAGAATCAAATTTGAATCTCTCTCTCTCTCTCTCTCTCTCTCTCTCTCTCTCTCTCTCTCTCTCTCTCTCTCTATATATATATATATATATATATATATATATATATATATATATATATATATATATATATATATATATATATATATATATTGTTTTAAACCAATATCTCAACTTGTAAATGGATATATTAGAAGTATTTGTATTTTTTATTTAGATCAAAATTCAATTTAACAAGACGAAGAATGTCAAATTTATATTTTGTTTATTTTTGTCTAAATTTTGGCATCTAGGTTAAACAATCACTATAATAACAAGTTAGATTGCTATTTTTATTCATTGATTTGGTTATAAGACAATTAAATAATGTAAAAAAAACATAATCATATCAATCATTAATTATTTATTAAACTTTGGAATATGAAACAGAATTATGAATTAATTTATTTATAAATCTTTTAAGTGGTAAATCGTTCTTGACAATTAGTCTACATTTGCATATAATTTTTATTAAGAAATATCAGAAATTAATTTTAGATTATAACGTGTCAATATAAAAAATATGTGAAATCAAATAATATTAAGAATATTATATCGGGTAGATATTTAATTATTCATATTCTACACGCTGGATCAAAAATAATTAATATGATTTATATGTTAAAATAGGGTCTTAGATTATGTTACTTTTTAATAAAAATAAGAATTTCAAATATGAATAATTCTTTTAAATTCCTCAAACTAATTCAAAATACATCATTTGTTAATTCAAAACATTTAATTTTTTAATTATTAATAAAGTTGATCAATTTAAAATTTATTGAAATAATTGTTTTGGAAGATTTACTTACTTTATTTTTTAAATATTAGATTTTAATGCTTTATATTTATTTGGACTGAGACAACTGTCTTAGTTTGCATATCCTTTAGAAGGGCCTAAGCTTAAAGTAAAAGCTATTAAGAAAACTTTAAAAAACATAGAAAGATGTTAAGTGACATTTCCTCGTTATTGTAAAATATGGTAAAATAGAATTATTTTCACCATAAATATAGTTTAAATAAGGCCAGTCCAATGAATTTAGGTATTATAAGACCCTAATGGAGATTGCCTATAAACTTGTGCTAATACATTACATTACGCAACACAATTAGAAAAATTAATCTAAAAATCATGATAACACTATCAATTGAAGTTATTTTTAAAAAAATAGTTGTATATCGAAAGAGTTTTAACTACAACGTTATTAAAATACAATCAACAAATTAACCAACCTAGAAGATAAATAAAATAAATCCTTCAATATAGTGATTATAAAAAACAAAAATGCTGAAATTCTTAATTAAAATAAATTTATTCAACTTGAACTTGATAGTGTTGCAAGACTCAAAGAATTAATGAAGGTATCTTTGCACCACACGCATGAGTACCTACAATGTAAAAATAAAAATATAAGTATTTATAAATTTCAAAAAATGAATTAATAAAATATGATGATAAAATTTAAATAAATAAATACCATTCGTTATGCTATGAATCATTGCAATATTAATCTTAGCATTTGTTTTTTTTACAATCTTCCACACATTTGAATCTTTCTTCAACTTTACCAACTCTTGCACAAACAAAATCACACTTTGCTTCACACAAAGGTCCAGGTAGCTTCATTGACTTAAATTCTTGAGAGTTAGAGATGCATTCAACCTCCGATCCAATTAACATTATCATCAATATCACCACAACCCATATTTTCATGGCTTTGAATTCCATTAATCTTTAGAGCGAATAAAGTTTAGATTTCAACTTTGTGATACTTGAAGTTTTCAAAAATAATACTCTAAGATGTTTTTCATCACTAAACCTTTATTTATAGTTAATTTTTCTTAAATTTGTATATATTTTCATAAATAAACTATAATGCATTTTATTATAAATATATGAAAATATTCATATTAAATACTCATTAATATTTTTGTATGTTAATTGGAAAATTAAATATATTAAATGATGGGAAAATTCCGCTTGATTCATGTTATGCTTATATATATGTCCGATAATGATTTTTTTCCCTTAAAAAACGGATTGCCATAATTGAAATATTTTAAAATTACCTATCTCTAAAAAAATATAGAATATACTCATTGTAAATGCCATATATATGAAATGTTGGAAGAATTTTTTTATGAAATAGTATAATAAAAGTATTAAGCAATATAATTATATTTAATCATTAACATAACTTCCATTAAAACGGATTAGAAAAAAAAATTAGTTTATTTTTAATTTTTATCCTTTTAATTGATTATAATATAAACTTTTAAACTAGTATTACTATTAAAGATTCAAATATATGAAAATTTGAAAATATATTAATTTATACATTTTAAAATGTTTAATAAAAATACTAATACAACAAGGTTTCGTGGTATGTATTTTTTAAAAAATTTAAGAACATAATGTTAAAAATCTTTAGTTCTTTAATTTATTTTAGGCTTGAAATATTTTTCGGAAAAACACATGTCTTACGTTATATTAGTGATAATAATAGGCCAAAATTTGTTTTAAAATGATCTATGTCTATGTACAAAAAAAGGGGGAGAGAAATGTAAATATTAATGTATTAAATGGAACAAACTATTTTTTTAGGCTAGCTAGACTTAATATCACAATTGCTCGGTGGATTTCATCAGTTTTAAAGATATGAACACTAGTGAACTTTGGACGATTTTCTCTCATCGTTGGATTGAAGTCCCTAAAAAATGATATCACATATTTTAGAATCAAATTTGAATCTCTCTCTCTCTCTCTCTCTCTCTCTCTCTCTCTCTCTCTCTCTATATATATATATATATATATATATATATATATATATATATATTGTTTTAAACCAATATCTCAACTTGTAAATGGATATATTAGAAGTATTTGTATTTTTTATTTAGATCAAAATTCAATTTAACAAGACGAAGAATGTCAAATTTATATTTTGTTTATTTTTGTCTAAATTTTGGCATCTAGGTTAAACAATCACTATAATAACAAGTTAGATTGCTATTTTTATTCATTGATTTGGTTATAAGACAATTAAATAATGTAAAAAAAACATAATCATATCAATCATTAATTATTTATTAAACTTTGGAATATGAAACAGAATTATGAATTAATTTATTTATAAATCTTTTAAGTGGTAAATCGTTCTTGACAATTAGTCTACATTTGCATATAATTTTTATTAAGAAATATCAGAAATTAATTTTAGATTATAACGTGTCAATATAAAAAATATGTGAAATCAAATAATATTAAGAATATTATATCGGGTAGATATTTAATTATTCATATTCTACACGCTGGATCAAAAATAATTAATATGATTTATATGTTAAAATAGGGTCTTAGATTATGTTACTTTTTAATAAAAATAAGAATTTCAAATATGAATAATTCTTTTAAATTCCTCAAACTAATTCAAAATACATCATTTGTTAATTCAAAACATTTAATTTTTTAATTATTAATAAAGTTGATCAATTTAAAATTTATTGAAATAATTGTTTTGGAAGATTTACTTACTTTATTTTTTAAATATTAGATTTTAATGCTTTATATTTATTTGGACTGAGACAACTGTCTTAGTTTGCATATCCTTTAGAAGGGCCTAAGCTTAAAGTAAAAGCTATTAAGAAAACTTTAAAAAACATAGAAAGATGTTAAGTGACATTTCCTCGTTATTGTAAAATATGGTAAAATAGAATTATTTTCACCATAAATATAGTTTAAATAAGGCCAGTCCAATGAATTTAGGTATTATAAGACCCTAATGGAGATTGCCTATAAACTTGTGCTAATACATTACATTACGCAACACAATTAGAAAAATTAATCTAAAAATCATGATAACACTATCAATTGAAGTTATTTTAAAAAAATAGTTGTATATCGAAAGAGTTTTAACTACAACGTTATTAAAATACAATCAACAAATTAACCAACCTAGAAGATAAATAAAATAAATCCTTCAATATAGTGATTATAAAAAACAAAAATGCTGAAATTCTTAATTAAAATAAATTTATTCAACTTGAACTTGATAGTGTTGCAAGACTCAAAGAATTAATGAAGGTATCTTTGCACCACACGCATGAGTACCTACAATGTAAAAATAAAAATATAAGTATTTATAAATTTCAAAAAATGAATTAATAAAATATGATGATAAAATTTAAATAAATAAATACCATTCGTTATGCTATGAATCATTGCAATATTAATCTTAGCATTTGTTTTTTTTACAATCTTCCACACATTTGAATCTTTCTTCAACTTTACCAACTCTTGCACAAACAAAATCACACTTTGCTTCACACAAAGGTCCAGGTAGCTTCATTGACTTAAATTCTTGAGAGTTAGAGATGCATTCAACCTCCGATCCAATTAACATTATCATCAATATCACCACAACCCATATTTTCATGGCTTTGAATTCCATTAATCTTTAGAGCGAATAAAGTTTAGATTTCAACTTTGTGATACTTGAAGTTTTCAAAAATAATACTCTAAGATGTTTTTCATCACTAAACCTTTATTTATAGTTAATTTTTCTTAAATTTGTATATATTTTCATAAATAAACTATAATGCATTTTATTATAAATATATGAAAATATTCATATTAAATACTCATTAATATTTTTGTATGTTAATTGGAAAATTAAATATATTAAATGATGGGAAAATTCCGCTTGATTCATGTTATGCTTATATATATGTCCGATAATGATTTTTTTCCCTTAAAAAACGGATTGCCATAATTGAAATATTTTAAAATTACCTATCTCTAAAAAAATATAGAATATACTCATTGTAAATGCCATATATATGAAATGTTGGAAGAATTTTTTTATGAAATAGTATAATAAAAGTATTAAGCAATATAATTATATTTAATCATTAACATAACTTCCATTAAAACGGATTAGAAAAAAAAATTAGTTTATTTTTAATTTTTATCCTTTTAATTGATTATAATATAAACTTTTAAACTAGTATTACTATTAAAGATTCAAATATATGAAAATTTGAAAATATATTAATTTATACATTTTAAAATGTTTAATAAAAATACTAATACAACAAGGTTTCGTGGTATGTATTTTTTAAAAAAATTTAAGAACATAATGTTAAAAATCTTTAGTTCTTTAATTTATTTTAGGCTTGAAATATTTTTCGGAAAAACACATGTCTTACGTTATATTAGTGATAATAATAGGCCAAAATTTGTTTTAAAATGATCTATGTCTATGTACAAAAAAAGGGGGAGAGAAATGTAAATATTAATGTATTAAATGGAACAAACTATTTTTTTAGGCTAGCTAGACTTAATATCACAATTGCTCGGTGGATTTCATCAGTTTTAAAGATATAAACACTAGTGAACTTTGGACGATTTTCTCTCATCGTTGGATTGAAGTCCCTAAAAAATGATATCACATATTTTAGAATCAAATTTGAATCTCTCTCTCTCTCTCTCTCTCTCTCTCTCTCTCTCTCTATATATATATATATATATATATATATATATATATATATATATATATATATATATATATATATATATTATTTTAAACCAATATCTCAACTTGTAAATGGATATATTAGAAGTATTTGTATTTTTTATTTAGATCAAAATTCAATTTAACAAGACGAAGAATGTCAAATTTATATTTTGTTTATTTTTGTCTAAATTTTGGCATCTAGGTTAAACAATCACTATAATAACAAGTTAGATTGCTATTTTTATTCATTGATTTGGTTATAAGACAATTAAATAATGTAAAAAAAACATAATCATATCAATCATTAATTATTTATTAAACTTTGGAATATGAAACAGAATTATGAATTAATTTATTTATAAATCTTTTAAGTGGTAAATCGTTCTTGACAATTAGTCTACATTTGCATATAATTTTTATTAAGAAATATCAGAAATTAATTTTAGATTATAACGTGTCAATATAAAAAATATGTGAAATCAAATAATATTAAGAATATTATATCGGGTAGATATTTAATTATTCATATTCTACACGCTGGATCAAAAATAATTAATATGATTTATATGTTAAAATAGGGTCTTAGATTATGTTACTTTTTAATAAAAATAAGAATTTCAAATATGAATAATTCTTTTAAATTCCTCAAACTAATTCAAAATACATCATTTGTTAATTCAAAACATTTAATTTTTTAATTATTAATAAAGTTGATCAATTTAAAATTTATTGAAATAATTGTTTTGGAAGATTTACTTACTTTATTTTTTAAATATTAGATTTTAATGCTTTATATTTATTTGGACTGAGACAACTGTCTTAGTTTGCATATCCTTTAGAAGGGCCTAAGCTTAAAGTAAAAGCTATTAAGAAAACTTTAAAAAACATAGAAAGATGTTAAGTGACATTTCCTCGTTATTGTAAAATATGGTAAAATAGAATTATTTTCACCATAAATATAGTTTAAATAAGGCCAGTCCAATGAATTTAGGTATTATAAGACCCTAATGGAGATTGCCTATAAACTTGTGCTAATACATTACATTACGCAACACAATTAGAAAAATTAATCTAAAAATCATGATAACACTATCAATTGAAGTTATTTTTAAAAAAATAGTTGTATATCGAAAGAGTTTTAACTACAACGTTATTAAAATACAATCAACAAATTAACCAACCTAGAAGATAAATAAAATAAATCCTTCAATATAGTGATTATAAAAAACAAAAATGCTGAAATTCTTAATTAAAATAAATTTATTCAACTTGAACTTGATAGTGTTGCAAGACTCAAAGAATTAATGAAGGTATCTTTGCACCACACGCATGAGTACCTACAATGTAAAAATAAAAATATAAGTATTTATAAATTTCAAAAAATGAATTAATAAAATATGATGATAAAATTTAAATAAATAAATACCATTCGTTATGCTATGAATCATTGCAATATTAATCTTAGCATTTGTTTTTTTTACAATCTTCCACACATTTGAATCTTTCTTCAACTTTACCAACTCTTGCACAAACAAAATCACACTTTGCTTCACACAAAGGTCCAGGTAGCTTCATTGACTTAAATTCTTGAGAGTTAGAGATGCATTCAACCTCCGATCCAATTAACATTATCATCAATATCACCACAACCCATATTTTCATGGCTTTGAATTCCATTAATCTTTAGAGCGAATAAAGTTTAGATTTCAACTTTGTGATACTTGAAGTTTTCAAAAATAATACTCTAAGATGTTTTTCATCACTAAACCTTTATTTATAGTTAATTTTTCTTAAATTTGTATATATTTTCATAAATAAACTATAATGCATTTTATTATAAATATATGAAAATATTCATATTAAATACTCATTAATATTTTTGTATGTTAATTGGAAAATTAAATATATTAAATGATGGGAAAATTCCGCTTGATTCATGTTATGCTTATATATATGTCCGATAATGATTTTTTTCCCTTAAAAAACGGATTGCCATAATTGAAATATTTTAAAATTACCTATCTCTAAAAAAATATAGAATATACTCATTGTAAATGCCATATATATGAAATGTTGGAAGAATTTTTTTATGAAATAGTATAATAAAAGTATTAAGCAATATAATTATATTTAATCATTAACATAACTTCCATTAAAACGGATTAGAAAAAAAAATTAGTTTATTTTTAATTTTTATCCTTTTAATTGATTATAATATAAACTTTTAAACTAGTATTACTATTAAAGATTCAAATATATGAAAATTTGAAAATATATTAATTTATACATTTTAAAATGTTTAATAAAAATACTAATACAACAAGGTTTCGTGGTATGTATTTTTTAAAAAAATTTAAGAACATAATGTTAAAAATCTTTAGTTCTTTAATTTATTTTAGGCTTGAAATATTTTTCGGAAAAACACATGTCTTACGTTATATTAGTGATAATAATAGGCCAAAATTTGTTTTAAAATGATCTATGTCTATGTACAAAAAAAGGGGGAGAGAAATGTAAATATTAATGTATTAAATGGAACAAACTATTTTTTTAGGCTAGCTAGACTTAATATCACAATTGCTCGGTGGATTTCATCAGTTTTAAAGATATGAACACTAGTGAACTTTGGACGATTTTCTCTCATCGTTGGATTGAAGTCCCTAAAAAATGATATCACATATTTTAGAATCAAATTTGAATCTCTCTCTCTCTCTCTCTCTCTCTCTCTCTCTCTCTCTCTCTCTCTCTCTCTCTCTCTCTCTCTATATATATATATATATATATATATATATATATATATATATATATATATATATATATATATATTGTTTTAAACCAATATCTCAACTTGTAAATGGATATATTAGAAGTATTTGTATTTTTTATTTAGATCAAAATTCAATTTAACAAGACGAAGAATGTCAAATTTATATTTTGTTTATTTTTGTCTAAATTTTGGCATCTAGGTTAAACAATCACTATAATAACAAGTTAGATTGCTATTTTTATTCATTGATTTGGTTATAAGACAATTAAATAATGTAAAAAAAACATAATCATATCAATCATTAATTATTTATTAAACTTTGGAATATGAAACAGAATTATGAATTAATTTATTTATAAATCTTTTAAGTGGTAAATCGTTCTTGACAATTAGTCTACATTTGCATATAATTTTTATTAAGAAATATCAGAAATTAATTTTAGATTATAACGTGTCAATATAAAAAATATGTGAAATCAAATAATATTAAGAATATTATATCGGGTAGATATTTAATTATTCATATTCTACACGCTGGATCAAAAATAATTAATATGATTTATATGTTAAAATAGGGTCTTAGATTATGTTACTTTTTAATAAAAATAAGAATTTCAAATATGAATAATTCTTTTAAATTCCTCAAACTAATTCAAAATACATCATTTGTTAATTCAAAACATTTAATTTTTTAATTATTAATAAAGTTGATCAATTTAAAATTTATTGAAATAATTGTTTTGGAAGATTTACTTACTTTATTTTTTTAAATATTAGATTTTAATGCTTTATATTTATTTGGACTGAGACAACTGTCTTAGTTTGCATATCCTTTAGAAGGGCCTAAGCTTAAAGTAAAAGCTATTAAGAAAACTTTAAAAAACATAGAAAGATGTTAAGTGACATTTCCTCGTTATTGTAAAATATGGTAAAATAGAATTATTTTCACCATAAATATAGTTTAAATAAGGCCAGTCCAATGAATTTAGGTATTATAAGACCCTAATGGAGATTGCCTATAAACTTGTGCTAATACATTACATTACGCAACACAATTAGAAAAATTAATCTAAAAATCATGATAACACTATCAATTGAAGTTATTTTTAAAAAAATAGTTGTATATCGAAAGAGTTTTAACTACAACGTTATTAAAATACAATCAACAAATTAACCAACCTAGAAGATAAATAAAATAAATCCTTCAATATAGTGATTATAAAAAACAAAAATGCTGAAATTCTTAATTAAAATAAATTTATTCAACTTGAACTTGATAGTGTTGCAAGACTCAAAGAATTAATGAAGGTATCTTTGCACCACACGCATGAGTACCTACAATGTAAAAATAAAAATATAAGTATTTATAAATTTCAAAAAATGAATTAATAAAATATGATGATAAAATTTAAATAAATAAATACCATTCGTTATGCTATGAATCATTGCAATATTAATCTTAGCATTTGTTTTTTTTACAATCTTCCACACATTTGAATCTTTCTTCAACTTTACCAACTCTTGCACAAACAAAATCACACTTTGCTTCACACAAAGGTCCAGGTAGCTTCATTGACTTAAATTCTTGAGAGTTAGAGATGCATTCAACCTCCGATCCAATTAACATTATCATCAATATCACCACAACCCATATTTTCATGGCTTTGAATTCCATTAATCTTTAGAGCGAATAAAGTTTAGATTTCAACTTTGTGATACTTGAAGTTTTCAAAAATAATACTCTAAGATGTTTTTCATCACTAAACCTTTATTTATAGTTAATTTTTCTTAAATTTGTATATATTTTCATAAATAAACTATAATGCATTTTATTATAAATATATGAAAATATTCATATTAAATACTCATTAATATTTTTGTATGTTAATTGGAAAATTAAATATATTAAATGATGGGAAAATTCCGCTTGATTCATGTTATGCTTATATATATGTCCGATAATGATTTTTTTCCCTTAAAAAACGGATTGCCATAATTGAAATATTTTAAAATTACCTATCTCTAAAAAAATATAGAATATACTCATTGTAAATGCCATATATATGAAATGTTGGAAGAATTTTTTTATGAAATAGTATAATAAAAGTATTAAGCAATATAATTATATTTAATCATTAACATAACTTCCATTAAAACGGATTAGAAAAAAAAATTAGTTTATTTTTAATTTTTATCCTTTTAATTGATTATAATATAAACTTTTAAACTAGTATTACTATTAAAGATTCAAATATATGAAAATTTGAAAATATATTAATTTATACATTTTAAAATGTTTAATAAAAATACTAATACAACAAGGTTTCGTGGTATGTATTTTTTAAAAAAAATTAAGAACATAATGTTAAAAATCTTTAGTTCTTTAATTTATTTTAGGCTTGAAATATTTTTCGGAAAAACACATGTCTTACGTTATATTAGTGATAATAATAGGCCAAAATTTGTTTTAAAATGATCTATGTCTATGTACAAAAAAAGGGGGAGAGAAATGTAAATATTAATGTATTAAATGGAACAAACTATTTTTTTAGGCTAGCTAGACTTAATATCACAATTGCTCGGTGGATTTCATCAGTTTTAAAGATATGAACACTAGTGAACTTTGGACGATTTTCTCTCATCGTTGGATTGAAGTCCCTAAAAAATGATATCACATATTTTAGAATCAAATTTGAATCTCTCTCTCTCTCTCTCTCTCTCTCTCTCTCTCTCTATATATATATATATATATATATATATATATATATATATATATATATATATATATATATATTGTTTTAAACCAATATCTCAACTTGTAAATGGATATATTAGAAGTATTTGTATTTTTTATTTAGATCAA
Organism: Lathyrus oleraceus; assembly: GCF_024323335.1. Classification (NCBI taxonomy): domain Eukaryota; kingdom Viridiplantae; phylum Streptophyta; class Magnoliopsida; order Fabales; family Fabaceae; genus Lathyrus; species Lathyrus oleraceus. The sequence continues at coordinate 13,015 of NW_026113127.1, read as the reverse complement.
AATTCAATTTAACAAGACGAAGAATGTCAAATTTATATTTTGTTTATTTTTGTCTAAATTTTGGCATCTAGGTTAAACAATCACTATAATAACAAGTTAGATTGCTATTTTTATTCATTGATTTGGTTATAAGACAATTAAATAATGTAAAAAAAACATAATCATATCAATCATTAATTATTTATTAAACTTTGGAATATGAAACAGAATTATGAATTAATTTATTTATAAATCTTTTAAGTGGTAAATCGTTCTTGACAATTAGTCTACATTTGCATATAATTTTTATTAAGAAATATCAGAAATTAATTTTAGATTATAACGTGTCAATATAAAAAATATGTGAAATCAAATAATATTAAGAATATTATATCGGGTAGATATTTAATTATTCATATTCTACACGCTGGATCAAAAATAATTAATATGATTTATATGTTAAAATAGGGTCTTAGATTATGTTACTTTTTAATAAAAATAAGAATTTCAAATATGAATAATTCTTTTAAATTCCTCAAACTAATTCAAAATACATCATTTGTTAATTCAAAACATTTAATTTTTTAATTATTAATAAAGTTGATCAATTTAAAATTTATTGAAATAATTGTTTTGGAAGATTTACTTACTTTATTTTTTTAAATATTAGATTTTAATGCTTTATATTTATTTGGACTGAGACAACTGTCTTAGTTTGCATATCCTTTAGAAGGGCCTAAGCTTAAAGTAAAAGCTATTAAGAAAACTTTAAAAAACATAGAAAGATGTTAAGTGACATTTCCTCGTTATTGTAAAATATGGTAAAATAGAATTATTTTCACCATAAATATAGTTTAAATAAGGCCAGTCCAATGAATTTAGGTATTATAAGACCCTAATGGAGATTGCCTATAAACTTGTGCTAATACATTACATTACGCAACACAATTAGAAAAATTAATCTAAAAATCATGATAACACTATCAATTGAAGTTATTTTAAAAAAATAGTTGTATATCGAAAGAGTTTTAACTACAACGTTATTAAAATACAATCAACAAATTAACCAACCTAGAAGATAAATAAAATAAATCCTTCAATATAGTGATTATAAAAAACAAAAATGCTGAAATTCTTAATTAAAATAAATTTATTCAACTTGAACTTGATAGTGTTGCAAGACTCAAAGAATTAATGAAGGTATCTTTGCACCACACGCATGAGTACCTACAATGTAAAAATAAAAATATAAGTATTTATAAATTTCAAAAAATGAATTAATAAAATATGATGATAAAATTTAAATAAATAAATACCATTCGTTATGCTATGAATCATTGCAATATTAATCTTAGCATTTGTTTTTTTTACAATCTTCCACACATTTGAATCTTTCTTCAACTTTACCAACTCTTGCACAAACAAAATCACACTTTGCTTCACACAAAGGTCCAGGTAGCTTCATTGACTTAAATTCTTGAGAGTTAGAGATGCATTCAACCTCCGATCCAATTAACATTATCATCAATATCACCACAACCCATATTTTCATGGCTTTGAATTCCATTAATCTTTAGAGCGAATAAAGTTTAGATTTCAACTTTGTGATACTTGAAGTTTTCAAAAATAATACTCTAAGATGTTTTTCATCACTAAACCTTTATTTATAGTTAATTTTTCTTAAATTTGTATATATTTTCATAAATAAACTATAATGCATTTTATTATAAATATATGAAAATATTCATATTAAATACTCATTAATATTTTTGTATGTTAATTGGAAAATTAAATATATTAAATGATGGGAAAATTCCGCTTGATTCATGTTATGCTTATATATATGTCCGATAATGATTTTTTTCCCTTAAAAAACGGATTGCCATAATTGAAATATTTTAAAATTACCTATCTCTAAAAAAATATAGAATATACTCATTGTAAATGCCATATATATGAAATGTTGGAAGAATTTTTTTATGAAATAGTATAATAAAAGTATTAAGCAATATAATTATATTTAATCATTAACATAACTTCCATTAAAACGGATTAGAAAAAAAAATTAGTTTATTTTTAATTTTTATCCTTTTAATTGATTATAATATAAACTTTTAAACTAGTATTACTATTAAAGATTCAAATATATGAAAATTTGAAAATATATTAATTTATACATTTTAAAATGTTTAATAAAAATACTAATACAACAAGGTTTCGTGGTATGTATTTTTTAAAAAAATTAAGAACATAATGTTAAAAATCTTTAGTTCTTTAATTTATTTTAGGCTTGAAATATTTTTCGGAAAAACACATGTCTTACGTTATATTAGTGATAATAATAGGCCAAAATTTGTTTTAAAATGATCTATGTCTATGTACAAAAAAAGGGGGAGAGAAATGTAAATATTAATGTATTAAATGGAACAAACTATTTTTTTAGGCTAGCTAGACTTAATATCACAATTGCTCGGTGGATTTCATCAGTTTTAAAGATATGAACACTAGTGAACTTTGGACGATTTTCTCTCATCGTTGGATTGAAGTCCCTAAAAAATGATATCACATATTTTAGAATCAAATTTGAATCTCTCTCTCTCTCTCTCTCTCTCTCTCTCTCTCTCTCTCTCTCTCTCTCTCTCTCTATATATATATATATATATATATATATATATATATATATATATATATATATATATATATATATATATATATATTGTTTTAAACCAATATCTCAACTTGTAAATGGATATATTAGAAGTATTTGTATTTTTTATTTAGATCAAATTCAATTTAACAAGACGAAGAATGTCAAATTTATATTTTGTTTATTTTTGTCTAAATTTTGGCATCTAGGTTAAACAATCACTATAATAACAAGTTAGATTGCTATTTTTATTCATTGATTTGGTTATAAGACAATTAAATAATGTAAAAAAAACATAATCATATCAATCATTAATTATTTATTAAACTTTGGAATATGAAACAGAATTATGAATTAATTTATTTATAAATCTTTTAAGTGGTAAATCGTTCTTGACAATTAGTCTACATTTGCATATAATTTTTATTAAGAAATATCAGAAATTAATTTTAGATTATAACGTGTCAATATAAAAAATATGTGAAATCAAATAATATTAAGAATATTATATCGGGTAGATATTTAATTATTCATATTCTACACGCTGGATCAAAAATAATTAATATGATTTATATGTTAAAATAGGGTCTTAGATTATGTTACTTTTTAATAAAAATAAGAATTTCAAATATGAATAATTCTTTTAAATTCCTCAAACTAATTCAAAATACATCATTTGTTAATTCAAAACATTTAATTTTTTAATTATTAATAAAGTTGATCAATTTAAAATTTATTGAAATAATTGTTTTGGAAGATTTACTTACTTTATTTTTTTAAATATTAGATTTTAATGCTTTATATTTATTTGGACTGAGACAACTGTCTTAGTTTGCATATCCTTTAGAAGGGCCTAAGCTTAAAGTAAAAGCTATTAAGAAAACTTTAAAAAACATAGAAAGATGTTAAGTGACATTTCCTCGTTATTGTAAAATATGGTAAAATAGAATTATTTTCACCATAAATATAGTTTAAATAAGGCCAGTCCAATGAATTTAGGTATTATAAGACCCTAATGGAGATTGCCTATAAACTTGTGCTAATACATTACATTACGCAACACAATTAGAAAAATTAATCTAAAAATCATGATAACACTATCAATTGAAGTTATTTTTAAAAAATAGTTGTATATCGAAAGAGTTTTAACTACAACGTTATTAAAATACAATCAACAAATTAACCAACCTAGAAGATAAATAAAATAAATCCTTCAATATAGTGATTATAAAAAACAAAAATGCTGAAATTCTTAATTAAAATAAATTTATTCAACTTGAACTTGATAGTGTTGCAAGACTCAAAGAATTAATGAAGGTATCTTTGCACCACACGCATGAGTACCTACAATGTAAAAATAAAAATATAAGTATTTATAAATTTCAAAAAATGAATTAATAAAATATGATGATAAAATTTAAATAAATAAATACCATTCGTTATGCTATGAATCATTGCAATATTAATCTTAGCATTTGTTTTTTTTACAATCTTCCACACATTTGAATCTTTCTTCAACTTTACCAACTCTTGCACAAACAAAATCACACTTTGCTTCACACAAAGGTCCAGGTAGCTTCATTGACTTAAATTCTTGAGAGTTAGAGATGCATTCAACCTCCGATCCAATTAACATTATCATCAATATCACCACAACCCATATTTTCATGGCTTTGAATTCCATTAATCTTTAGAGCGAATAAAGTTTAGATTTCAACTTTGTGATACTTGAAGTTTTCAAAAATAATACTCTAAGATGTTTTTCATCACTAAACCTTTATTTATAGTTAATTTTTCTTAAATTTGTATATATTTTCATAAATAAACTATAATGCATTTTATTATAAATATATGAAAATATTCATATTAAATACTCATTAATATTTTTGTATGTTAATTGGAAAATTAAATATATTAAATGATGGGAAAATTCCGCTTGATTCATGTTATGCTTATATATATGTCCGATAATGATTTTTTTCCCTTAAAAAACGGATTGCCATAATTGAAATATTTTAAAATTACCTATCTCTAAAAAAATATAGAATATACTCATTGTAAATGCCATATATATGAAATGTTGGAAGAATTTTTTTATGAAATAATATAATAAAAGTATTTAGCAATATAATTATATTTAATCATTAACATAACTTCCATTAAAACGGATTAGAAAAAAAAATTAGTTTATTTTTAATTTTTATCCTTTTAATTGATTATAATATAAACTTTTAAACTAGTATTACTATTAAAGATTCAAATATATGAAAATTTGAAAATATATTAATTTATACATTTTAAAATGTTTAATAAAAATACTAATACAACAAGGTTTCGTGGTATGTATTTTTTAAAAAAAATTAAGAACATAATGTTAAAAATCTTTAGTTCTTTAATTTATTTTAGGCTTGAAATATTTTTCGGAAAAACACATGTCTTACGTTATATTAGTGATAATAATAGGCCAAAATTTGTTTTAAAATGATCTATGTCTATGTACAAAAAAAGGGGGAGAGAAGTGAAAATATTAATGTATTAAATGGAACAAACTATTTTTTTAGGCTACCTAGACTTAATATCACAATTGCTCGGTGGATTTCATCAGTTTTAAAGATATGAACACTAGTGAACTTTGGACGATTTTCTCTCATCGTTGGATTGAAGTCCCTAAAAAATGATATCACATATTTTAGAATCAAATTTGAATCTCTCTCTCTCTCTCTCTCTCTCTCTCTCTCTCTCTCTCTCTCTCTCTCTCTCTCTCTCTCTATATATATATATATATATATATATATATATATATATATATATATATATATATATATATATATATATATATATATATATATATATTGTTTTAAACCAATATCTCAACTTGTAAATGGATATATTAAAAGTATTTGTATTTTTTATTTAAATCAGAATTCAATTTAACAAGACGAAGAATGTCAAATTTATATTTTGTTTATTTTGTCTAAATTTTGGCATCTAGGTTAAACAATCACTCTAATAACAAGTTAGATTGCTATTTTTATTCTTTGATTTGGTTATAAGACAATTAAATAATGTAAAAAATACATAATCATATCAATCATTAATTATTTATTAAACTTTGGAATATGAAACAGAATTATGAATTATTTTATTTATAAATCTTTTAAGTGGTAAATCGTTCTTGACAATTAGTCTACATTTGCATATAATTTTTATTAAGAAATATCAGAAATTAATTTTAGATTATAACGTGTCAATATAAAAATATGTGAAATCAAATAATATTAAGAATATTATATCGGGTAGATATTTAATTATTCATATTCTACACGCTGGATCAAAAATAATTAATATGATTTATATGTTAAAAGAGGGTCTTAGATTATGTTACTTTTTAATAAAAATAAGAATTTCAAATATGAATAATTCTTTTAAATTCCTCAAACTAATTGAAAATACATCATTTGTTAATTCAAACATTTAGTTTTTTAATTATTAATAAAGTTGATCAATTTAAAATTTATTGAAATAATTGTTTTGGAAGATTTACTTACTTTATTTTTTTAAATATTAGATTTTAATGCTTTATTTTTATTTGGACTGAGACAACTGTCTTAGTTTGCATATCCTTTAGAAGGGCCTAAGCTTAAAGTAAAAGCTATTAAGAAAACATTAAAAAACATAGAAAGATGTTAAGTGACATTTCCTCGTTATTGTAAAATATGGTAAAATAGAATTATTTTCACCATAAATATAGTTTAAATAAGGCCAGTCCAATGAATTTAGGTATTATAAGACCCTAATGGAGATTGCCTATAAACTTGTGCTAATACATTACATTACGAAACACAATTAGAAAAATTAATCTAAAAATCATGATAACACTATCAATTGAATTTATTTTTAAAAAAATAGTTGTATATCGAAAGAGTTTTAACAACAACGTTATTAAAATACAATCAACAAATTAACCAACCTAGAAGATAAATAAAATAAATCCTTCAATATAGTGATTATAAAAAACAAAAATGCTGAAATTCTTAATTAAAATAAATTTATTCAACTTGAACTTGATAGTGTTGCAAGACTCAAAGAATTAATGAAGGTATCTTTGCACCACACGCATGAGTACCTACAATGTAAAAATAAAAATATAAGTATTTATAAATTTCAAAAATGAATTAATAAAATATGATGATAAAATTTAAATAAATAAATACCATTCGTTATGCTATGAATCATTGCAATATTAATCTTAGCATTTGTTTTTTTTACAATCTTCCACACATTTGAATCTTTCTTCAACTTTACCAACTCTTGCACAAACAAAATCACACTTTGCTTCACACAAAGGTCCAGGTAGCTTCATTGACTTAAATTCTTGAGAGTTAGAGATGCATTCAACCTCCGATCCAATTAACATTATCATCAATATCACCACAACCCATATTTTCATGGCTTTGAATTCCATTAATCTTTAGAGCAAATAAAGTTTAGTTTTCAACTTTGTGATACTTGAAGTTTTCAAAAATAATACTCTAAGATGTTTTTCATCACTAAACCTTTATTTATAGTTAATTTTTCTTAAATTTGTATATATTTTCATAAATAAACTATAATGCATTTTATTATAAATATATGAAAATATTCATATTAAATACTCATTAATATTTTTGTATGTTAATTGGAAAATTAAATATATTAAATGATGGGAAAATTCTGCTTGATTCATCTGATGCTTATATATATGTCTGATAATGATTTTTTTCCCTTAAAAAACGGATTGCCATAATTGAAATATTTTAAAATTACCTATCTCTAAAAAAATATAGAATATACTCATTGTAAATGCCATATATATGAAATGTTGGAAGAATTTTTTTATGAAATAATATAATAAAAGTATTTAGCAATATAATTCTATTTAATCATTAACATAACTTCCATTAAAACGGATTAGAAAAAAAATTAGTTTATTTTTAATTTTTATCCTTTTAATTGATTATAATATAAACTTTTAAACTAGTATTACTATTAAAGATTCAAATATATGAAAATTTGAAAATATATTAATTTATACATTTTAAAATGTTTAATAAAAATACTCATACAACAAGGTTTCGTGGTATGTATTTTTTAAAAAATTTAAGAACATAATGTTAAAAATCTTTAGTTCTTTAATTTATTTTAGGCTTGAAATATTTTTCGGAAAAACACATGTCTTACGTTATATTAGTGATAATAATAGGCCAAAATTTGTTTTAAAATGATCTATGTCTATGTACAAAAAAAGGGGGAGAGAAATGTAAATATTAATGTATTAAATGGAACAAACTATTTTTTTAGGCTACCTAGACTTAATATCACAATTGCTCGGTGGATTTCATCAGTTTTAAAGATATGAACACTAGTGAACTTTGGACGATTTTCTCTCATCGTTGGATTGAAGTCCCTAAAAAATGATATCACATATTTTAGAATCAAATTTGAATATCTCTCTCTCTCTCTCTCTCTATATATATAGATAGATATATAATATATATATATATATTATATAAATATGTAGATATATATATATATATTATATATATATATATATAAATATATATATATATATTGTGCAAAGGTAGAATGAATGATGAACGTAAATATTCTATTAAGAATGACGGCTACAAAACATGATAAAAGTTACAATGATTGTCACCCTATTTATAAGCTAAAACTAGGGTTACTAGAATAGGATAAAATACTAAAATACCCTCTAACAAACTTAGGGGCTAAGAAAATAATATAATTAATAAATATGAATTACTTCTAATACCATCCCTTAATTCATATTCCATCAAAACTTGTAACACCAATTCCATCCCTTAATCTGAGGAATTGATCAGTCTTGATAGCTTTCGTCAGAGCATCTGCTAACTGTTTCTGAGTGCTGCAGTGTACAACTTCTAACACTCCCCTCTGAACTTGATGTCTCAGAAAATGATACTTGGTCTCAATGTGCTTGCTTCTCCCATGCAACACGGGGTTTCTGGCAAGATTGATTGCAGACTTGTTGTCAATCATCAGCTTCAGAGGTTTGTTTACTTTAATCTTCAGATCCTGCAATAGATTCAGTATCCACACAGCTTGGCATGCAGTAACAACACCTGCAATGTATTCAGCTTCACAAGTTGACAACGCCACAACAGGTTGCTTCTTGGAACACCAAGAAATGGGACCTCCCAGAAATTTGAATAAGTACCCAGACATACTTCTTCTGTCAACTCTGTCTCCACACCAATCAGAATCTGAATAACTCAGAAGTTCTGACTCATCCTTTCTTCCAGAAGGAAATAATACTCCATACTTCAGAGTTCCCTTGATATACCTCAGAATCCTGACAGCAGCTTGGTAATGGGACCACTTAGGTTTACTCATGAACCTACTAACCATCCCAACTGAATAGCAAATATCAGGTCTGGTATTGCACAAATACCTCAGAGAACCAACCGACTGTTTGAAGGTTATAGTGTCCACATCCTTTCCATCAGAGTCAGAATCCAGTTTCTGATTTGTATCAGAAGGTGTGACAGCAATCTTACAATTCTTCAGATTAAATCTCTTCAGAAGTTCTAATTCATACTTGAGCTGATGCAAAATAATACCTTTCTCAGAGTATCTGAATTCCATCCCTAGAAAGTATGTCATTTTGCCTAGATCAGTCATTTCGAATTCATTCATCAGAACTTTCTTGAACTTGGCTATCTCCTGTTCAAAACTTCCAGTCAGCAGTATATCATCAACATATAAACATACCAGAGTCATATTTCCTTTAGAAATATGCTGAATATAGACACCGTACTCCATCTCACATTTCTGAAAGCCTTGCTTCTTGAAAAATGAATCAATCTTCTGATTCCAAGCTCTGGGCGCTTGTTTCAATCCATATAGAGCTTTGTATAATCTGTACACCATCCCTTCCTGATTCTTTTTCACAAATCCAGGAGGTTGTGACACGTAAACTTCTTCTTCTAATGGACCGTTCAGAAATGCAGATTTTACATCTAAATGCATCAGAGGCCAATTCCTGTTAGCAGCTATTGCAATCACCATTCTGATTGTTTCATGTCTTGCTACAGGTGCAAACACTTCAGAGTAATCCAGCCCAGGTTTCTGTAGAAATCCTCTGGCTACCAATCTTGCTTTATGTTTGCCAATTGAACCATCTGGATTTAACTTCTGCTTGAAAACCCATCTGACGCTGATGACTTTCTTGTCTTTTGGAAGTTCTGTCAGCTTCCAAGTCTTGTTTCTCTCTATAGCATCAAGTTCTTCTTTCATGGCCTTCAGCCAGAGCTTCTGCTTAAGAGCCTCTTTTGTACTTATGGGTTCAGAGTCTACTAACATGGCACACTGAATAACTTCTCCTTCAAAGTCTACTTCAGTGTCTTGCAGCATGTCAAATTCTACATATCTTTTGGGGATGTTTCTGATTCTTTGTGGTCTCTGAACTTGTTAAGAGTCTTGAACTTCAGAGTTTCTAGCTTCAGATGGTTGACTTCCTCCAGAGCTTTGATCATCTTCAGGGTCTGGCATATTTCCAGAGTCTGAATTGCCACCAGAATCTGGATTACCATCAGAGTCTGGGTCATCAGAGTCACCTTCATCTTCTGAGTCTTCTCCAGAGTCAGACTCACTATCAGAATCAGAATCAACGTCAGAGTTTACTCCAACTTCAGAAAATTTTAACTCTGACCTTTCTTCAGAAGTTCTAACATCAGAATCAGATTGAGACTTATCCCAATTCCAAACTTCTGATTCCTTCACAATCACATCTCTGCTGAATTCAATTTTATTGGTTTCTGGACAATAGAGCTTGTATGCACCTGTACTGTGGTACCCTATCAGAATCATCACTTTGCTTCTATCATCCAGCTTCTGTCTTCTGGCTTCTGGAACATGTTTATAGCAAACAGAACCAAACACCTTCAGATGACTAACACTTTGCTTATCTCCAGTCCACTTCTGTATTGGAACTATTTCCTTCAACTTCTTCGTAGGACATCGGTTGAGTACATACGTTAGCAGTGGCAACAGCTTCTCCCCAGAGCTTCTGAGGAAGCTTCTTCTCCTTTAGCATGCTTCTCACCATATCAAGCAAAGTGCGGTTTCTTCTTTCAGCAAGACCATTGTGTTGAGGGGTATAAGGAGCAGTAACCTCATGCTCAATTCCATTCTCCTCACAGAACTTCTGGAACTCTTTGGAGTTATACTCACCTCCACCGTCAGTTCTAAGAATCTTCAACTTCTGACCACTCTGATTCTCAGCCTTCATTCTGAACTTCTTGAATTCATCAAACACCTCGTGTTTAAACTTAATAAGGGATACCCATGTCATTCTTGTGAATTCATCAACAAATAACACAAAGTATTTATTCCCTCCAATCGATGCTACTGGAAATGGACCACACACATCAGAATGTACAACTCCCAAGGCATGTTTTGCTCTTGGAGCAGTTTCTGACGCAAATGGCAATCGTGGTTGTTTTCCTTCCATGCAAACTTTGCATGACTTTTCAGGCTTCTTAATTGCAGGAATTCCATGTACCAACTTCTTTGAATTCAGATGTTTTAAGCTTCTGAAATTCAAATGACCAAATCTTCTGTGCCACAGCTCACTCTCCTTCTCAGCACTTGTTGCACTAAGACATTCTGAGTCTGCAGTTCTGACATTCACCTTGAATGTTCTATTCCTTCCCTGTTCTGACTCCATAATCAACTTCTGATTGCAGTCATACAACTTCAGAAGATTGTCCTTCATGGTAACTGAAAAACCTTTCTCAATTAATTGTCCCACACTCATCAGATTGCTTCTGATGCCAGGTACATACCACACGTTCTGAATCAATGCTGTTTTCCCATTGTTCAGAATCACTCTGACATTCCCATACCTTCTGCATTAAGATATTTGTCATCAGCACATCTGATCTTTGTCCTCTTTTCAGAGTCAAAGTCAACCAGCCATTTCTTGTTTCCAGTAAGATGATTTGAACAGCCAGTGTCCATATACCACCAGTCTATCAGATCCATATCATCAGATTCAGAGGCCATCAATAGCACAGATTCATCATCAGAACTTCTGGCTATATTTGCTTCTTCTGATTTTCTCTCCTTGTTTGACCAACAGTCTCTAGCAAAATGACCAAACTTCTTACAAGCAGTAACATTGGATTTTCTTCTTGTCATACTTCTCTTTCCCTTCTGAGCATTCTTTTGTCTATCAGAGGTTGAGATTTCTGACTTCTGACCACCACCAGATCTTCTCCTAGCTTCTGACTGCTTCTGATACCTCCTATCAGAAGTTGCTTTCGGAGCCTGCTGCTCTACTTCCCTTTCAGAAGTTCTCTCAGTCAAACGCAACTCTTGCGCTTCTAGACTGCTCTGCAGCTCTTCAATTCTCATGGTGCTCAGATCTTTGGAATGTTCTATTGCTACCACAATGTAATCAAATTGAGAGGTAAGGGATCTCAATACCTTCTCCATGATTGTTTCTTCAGAAAGAGTTTCTCCACACGCTTTCATCTCATTAGTGATCAGAATCACTCTGGAGATGTATTCAGAAACTTTCTCATTATTCTTCATGTTGAGATTCTCATATGGCTTTCTCAAGGACTGAAGCTTCACCTTCTTCACTGATGCGTCACCACCATAACATCTAACCAGTGTGTCCCACGCAGCCTTTGCTGTCGTTGAATCTGCAATCTTCTCAAACACATTACATCAACACATTGATGAATGAAGAACAATGCTTTCTGATCCTTCTTCCTTACTTCCTTCTGCTGTTTTTCTGTTCATCCGTCGCATCTGCTGCTACGGAACATACCATCAGTGACAAGATCTAGAACATCTTGAGCACCGAACAGTACACGCATTTGGATCATCCAACGATTCCAGTTTTATCGTCAAATACTGGAAGTTTGGTGTTCATGTTGCCGTTTCCGTTCATCTTTCTACCTTGCACAGTACACTCAGATTTCTCACACAGTGTTTCCCAACCCACAAAATTAAAATTCTGATCAGATTTTGTTCAAGATTCAACACGAATCTAAGAATAAAAAACAAACACACAAGACCTCACGTTCACTCGTGTTTCCCGTGTTTCCCAATGAATCTGAACCGGAGCTCTAGATACCAATTGTTGGTGCAAAGGTAGAAGAATGATGAACTAAATATTCTATTAGAATGACGGCTACAAAACATGATAAAAGTTACAATGATTGTCACCCTATTTATAAGCTAAAACTAGGGTTACTAGAATAGGATAAAATACTAAAATACCCTCTAACAAACTTAGGGGCTAAGAAAATAATATAATTAATAATATGAATTACTTCTAATATCTCTCTCTCT
>NW_026113126.1:0-40128 GCF_024323335.1 Lathyrus oleraceus | reverse complement strand
ATTATTCTGAATATTAGTGAGTAAGGATAATGAATAATGAATAAAACTGACTGATAATGATTAGACACAGCTAAATAATTAAGGAGGCAATGGAAGATTACACTCTTAAACCATAATGGTATCCATATTTAAGTTGCTTCTATGGCATACACCTGACCTAAATAAGTGGTAATGGCAATGTACTCCTCATGAATGGGGCTTTCCGTGGTACCTATGGTTGGTGAATCCCGTAAGGATAAATCACTAGAGTCATAAATATGCTATATGTTATATGTTATATGTTTATAACATCTTATGATTGAGAGGATTCATAAATAGGGAATTCCACTGAGATAGTTGTTTCTCACCCCCTTATTATAATAATTACTGGTACTCAGTCAGAAGCGAAAGGTAAGAGTAAAGAGACTTGAGGATGTCCAGGATGAGGCCTTACTTTAGCATATCATGGCGTATTTCTGTTGTATTTTTGTTCTAATGACTAGATCTCCGTACATTGTACTCTGTTGGCATGCCTTATATGGGTGTAAATACCTTGTATTAATGCAATTATAGTATTGTATCATGTTTCGTATCATGTTTAACACTTAATGCTATGTGATTCTAAACACGCGTATTATTGAGTTGTTATAATCAAGATCTTTAAACAATTAAATCGCAAATCTCATAAGCAATTTTAAATTCTTTCCTTAATAAGAGTTGAGATTTTACCATACAGGAAGGACTTGAAGGAAAACCTCATAAAATCTCCCTTAGGAAGAAAATATTTCCAAAATAACTTCCTTTAATTGTTAAATTGCATCGCATAATTTACAATCTCGAACAAAAAATTACTTACAGTGGAATATCTATAAAGTGTCACTTAAAGTGTTTTCAAACCACATGTATATATCAAGTCATTCAAATAACTAATATCAATGATTTCAGAGTTTATGTTTGAAATCATGATTAAAAATAACACATACAATGATTTTAATCATGATATCGAAGGAGAATTATGAACTATGATTTTTGACATTAATTTGAATAATTAAATAGCATGATTCAAATAACTTAGTTCTAGAGCATGAAAACTATGATTTTAATGAGATTCAATTTGTGGTGATATTTATCTATGACGTATTGATATATTCCTATACACCTCAGGAGCATGAAGAGCACTTGAGGATTGTACTTCCATCCTACGAGAAAAGAAGTTGTTCACAAAGCTAAGCAAGTGTGAGTTTTGGATGTCAGAAGTCAAATTCTTTGGACACATGATATCACAAGGAGGAGTTGCGGTAGATCATCTAAGGTGGAATCGGTACTCAATTGAGAGAGACCTAAGAATGCATCAGAAGTTAGAAGTTTTCTAGGAATTGTAGCACTTCCTATGACCAGACTCACCTAGAAGGAAGTTCCATTCAGATGGGATGACAATGTTAAAGGAGTCTTCAGAAGCTAAAGAAAAAGTTAAACATTGCTCCAGTTCTAATCATTTTAGATCCATCTTTAGGATTTAAAGTGTTTTGTGAAGCATCCAAGAAAGGACTAAATTGTGTGTTAATGCATAATGGTCGAGTGGGGGATGATGCATCCTTTCAATGAACACCCATGAGGAAAATTATCCAACATATGATCTGGAATTAGCAGCGATTGTGTTTGCACTTAAGGTGTGGTGACATTACCTTTATGGGGTCCACTTTGAGATCTTTATCGATCATAAAAGGTTAAAGTACTTATTTGATTATAAGGAATTGAACATGAGGCAACGGAGATGAATGGAATTCCTGAAATATTATGACTTTGATTTGATGTATCACCCTGTTAAAGCCAATAAGGTGGCAGCTTCTCTAAGTAGGAAAGAGATTCAAGAGGAAAAATTGATGATACTAGAATATGACCTATTGGAGAAATTCAGGAAGCTTGAACTCCAGCGCACATGGACCCTAATGGGAGTGCTACTTGGAAACTTGAATGTCATGAGTGACTTGAAGAAAAGAATAAGATAAGCTTAACATGATGCATGGTTGTAGTCGAGAGACGAACATCCGATTTCACCCGATACCCAAGTGGAATTCTCTTGTTCAACCAGAGAATGTGTCTAACTGAAGAGAAATTTTACCATTCTTCTGATTCTTCCAAGATGTACCAAGACGTAAGAAGAGGTTTTGGTGGCCAGGGCTGAAAAGAGACATTGTTGATTTTGTGGTTAAGTGCATGATATGTACAAAAGTGAAAATTGAACATCAAATACCTGAGGGAATGATAAAACCTTTGGATATAACCGAATGGAAGTTATAAAGCGTATCTATGGACTTTATAATTGGGTTACCTCGCACTCTGGGAGGGCACAACTCAATTTAGGTGATTGTTGATAGACTAACAAAGTCGACTCATTTCCTACCTGTTAAAACCACCTACAAGGTTATTCACTTAGCAAGACTCTTTATCGCATAAATATTTGGATACATGGTGTTCCGGTTAGCATTGTATTCTATAGGCATCCAAAGTTTACTTCAAGATTTGGAAGACTTTTCATTAGGAAATGGGAACTCAGTTGTATCTTAGTACCTCAAACCACCACTAATCTGATGGTCAAATGGAGAGAACCATTCAAACTATTGAAGATATGTTGTGAGCTTGTGCATTAGAAAATGGAGGTAGCTGGAAAGACCACTTTCCACTCATAGAATTTGCATACAATAACAGTTACCACTCTAACATATGAATGGTTCAGTATGAAGCTTTATACATAAGGAAATGTAGAACTCCCTTGTGTTGGACAGAAGTTGGCTAGAGGGGGATTCTTAGACCAAATATAATCCAAGAAACCCTGAGAAGATTTGAGTAATTCAAGAAGAGATTAAGTCGGTCCATAATATTCAAAAGAGTTACGTGGATCAGAGTTTGAGACCTTAGACTTCAAGGAATGAGATCGGGTATTTTTAAAAGTTACTGCTAGACTAGGACTAAAAGGAATTTTCAAGACAAAGAAGTTAATCCCGAGGTACATTGGCCTTTATCAGATCATAAGGCGAATAGGTGAGTAACTTACTAGTTAGGATTACCTCATCCCCTAGTCATCCTTCATGACGTGTTCCATTTATCTCAAATGAGAAAGCTTGTGCCAGACCCACTTCGACCAATCCTTCCTGAACCATTCGAGGTAGTTACTGAGCTTACCTTTCAGCCTCGACCTAGTTGTATTGTTGACTTTGCAGTCAAGGCATTAAGGAAGAAATAGATACCCCCAATGAAAGTGTTATAGGAAGAATCACACACGAACGAAGCTACGTGTGGAATCCATGATGAGATAGAACTACCCTCATCTTTTCAGGTATATACCCTAAATTTGAGGATAAATTTCAATTCAAGGGGGTGGGGAATGTAATGCCCAATCTAATATATCATGCTTAAACACTTAAGTTTTATGAATTAATATATAAGTGCATGGGATTAGAGCTTGATTTGGAAATTTGATCCAATTTAGAGAAGTTAGTAAGTAAGGGTAAATGGCACCTTCCTTCACAAGTTAATTAACCTATTTTTCCACCTCTTTTCTTCATTCTCTATTTTTTTATTGCATAAAAAGAGAAATTAAGGGAGAAGAGAAAGAAGAAATCGTGGAAGAGGAAGCAAGAGAGAGAGAAAAAAGGATTTTGTTTAAACTTTCATCATCTTTCTTTCTTGTGTGAAGAAATCTTGGGCCTTAAAGGTACAAAATAAAGAAAGTTGTTAATCTCATAATCACTACCACCTAATAATAATTTGAAGCGTGATCAGGCGAGGTTCTTAGGTAGATGGGTAAGATCATGTAGAAAGGGCTTTCCATCAGGGGAAATTGGGTTTGTGTGATTCTTGCTTTGTATGTTATGTGAATGTGTGTGATGTTTGATCTCTTGAAATATATGTGCTCTATGTGATCCCCATGCATGTTGTGATGGTTATAAAAGGTTAAAGTGTGTAAGTAGAGGAAATTTTGGAATTTTGGGATTTGGAATGACTTATTCTCTTCCATGATTGATAAGCAACCAAAGGTCTCGATAGGCGAGGCTTCATGCAGGGAAGAATTGGTTTCTGAGTTTCCCGCTAAGCGAGATAATGGTTCGCTAAGCGAGGTTTCACTCTGAGGTTGCAACCTCGTGGCTAAGTAAGATTGCAATTTTTTAAGAAAAATTTCATTTTGTCATGCCTCGCCTGGAGCTCGCTGGGGTCACTAAGCGATCCATCCAATGCAGAGCTTTATGTAGTATTGACCATATCGTATCTTTTGTTTCATAACTCGAAACGTGGAGAGGACATATGTGTTGGAAATATTATTATCCGAGTAATCCTTTAGTGCCTTATTAGGAGGATAAGTTATATGATTGCTTGACATGAACTAACTTAATACATATGGTACTCTGATGTCCAAGAGATCGAATCGTGTGTCATCTCTTTAATGATTGGTATATTGATCCTGCCAAGTGTATCCATGAATAATGACTAACTGAATAATAACTAACACAATGTACCAATCATTGAGATTAATATTTAGTGACTGATGAGTTAAGGTAAGGATTACATAGGAATGATGCATAGACTTGATGCTGAAGTATTTCGGGTATTAGTGAGCAAGGATAATGATAATTACTAACTCTGGCTGATAATGATTAGCCACGGCTAATAATAATAAATAATGGTAGATTAAACACTTAGCACATAATGGTATCCATAGTTTCAACTGCTTTCATGGCATACACCTGATCTTAAATAAGTGGTAATTGGAAATGTACTCCCTCATGCACGAGGCTTGTCCCTGATACCCATGGATTGATGATTCCCGTAAGGAATGATTCACTAGAGTCACAATTATGTTATAGAACACCTTATGACCGAGAGGACTCATAATATTAAAGAATCCCACTAAAATAGTTTTTCTCACCCCTTATTATAATGATTACAGATACTTAGTTAGGAGCTAAAGATAAGAGTAAGGAGACTTGAGGACGTCCAGGGTGAGACCTTACTTTAGCATATCATGGTGTATTTCCGCTCTATTTTTGTTGTAATGACTAGATCTCCATACATATGTATTCTTTTGGCATGCCTTGTATGGGTGTAAAGACCTTTGTACTAATGTAATTCTACTATTTTATCATGTTTTGTACCATGTTCAACACTTAATACTATGAGATTCTAGACACTCATATTATTAGGATGTTACAATCTCAGCTTTAAACAATCAAATACCAAATCTCATAAGCAATTTTAAATTTTTTCCTTAATCAAAGTTAAGATTTTATCATTGCATGAAAAACTTGAAGGAAAACCTCATAAAATCTCCCTTAGGAAAAAATATATTTCCCAAATCCTTTCCTTTAATTGTTAAATTGCATCTCACAATTAACAATCTTGAACAAAAGATTACATACAATGGAATATCTATAAAAGTATCTCTTAAAGTGTTTTCAAAACATATATATCAAGTCATTTAAATAAATAATATCAATGATTTTCAAAGTTATGTTTGAAATCATTATTAAAAATAACATACACAATGGTTTAAATAATCATGATATTGAAGGAGAATTATGAACTATGCTTTTTGACATTGATTTGAATAATTAAATAGCGTGATTCAAATCACTTAGGTCTAAAGCATGAAAAATATGATTTAATGAGATTCATATGTTTTAAAATCTTTTCTTTGATTTTTGGCATAAAAAAGTTATCGAGGGATTCATATTACATTAAATCTAAGCTAACCCTAATTTGACATCAATCAAAATAAACCTAAGTCTATAACGATATAAGTATGCATTCACAACTCTTAATCCACCTCAATGATCTTCTAAAACTTTCTACAATGCCACGTTTCTAAACCTTTTCAAAATACTCTTCAACAAGCACATCTACTTATTTTACAAAATGTTGTTAAACTTGGAATTGAGGCTCATAACTTTTTATCTTCTCTTTGTCTTTTCAATATCCCCGATAAGGAAACACAAATTTCAATGTTGATTTAGGAAGTGTGATGTGTTGTCAAAATTTCTAATATTGTATGATGTAAAACATCATCAACCACTTTCTCTTTAATATAGGAGATGTCTTGAGATGATTTTTTTTCCTCGTTACAATGCAATATAATCACTGCTATAAAAAAATTTATCTAATTTCAAATGCGAAAATGATTTATTCTTAGTTACAGAGACGAGATAACGAAGGACATCATAAAAACTCTCCACCTTGTCCCTCGTTTTACAAATAACCGAGAGATTACTTTAAATGGTCATGAGTTTGAACCCCGACAATAACTTTTCAATATTTTTCAAACTAATACCACATACCTCTCGGTTTAATAATAAAATTGAGGGAATATATATATATATATATATATATTATATATAATATATATATATATAATATATATATATATATATATATATATATATATTAAATACTCATTATATTGTTTACACAAAATATTATTAATTTATTTATTTACAAACTACATTGTTTATCCATAATATTATATTGTTTACACATAATATTAAAATAAAAATATTGTTCTTCATCATCATCACTGTCAGTGAAGAATAAATACTGCATATCTTAGAGAAGAGAAATGTTGAGGATCCTCGTTTCATTGATTTTCAGGAAGATACACAATGATCAACCACATATTAAATAAATTTATTTATTTTTTGCTCTTGCAATCTATCACAATGATGCTTTTACTTTGTAAAATCTCATGACACTTTGATTAAACATAGAGGGTTTCACAACAATGTTTGAATTTTTTATGGATTCACTACTATCAAATTTTAATATTCATATGTTTTTATAATAAGAGTTTTAGGTTTTACGAGGATCACTAATGATAGTGTCTTAAGTGTTGATACTCATTAAATGGAATGCATATATGTGTTTAAGGACGGTGAAGAAACTGAATAAACACACAATATTTTACATCAGTTATTACTCAAAACCGAGGTAAAATATATTTCTTTTTAAATAAATAAAAACAATAAAATATATTTTAATCCAAGAGCCACACACTTCTCGGTTTATGTTAAAAATCGAGGGGAATTTTTTTTATATATTTAGATTGTTTACACAAAATATTAAAATAAATTGTTTAAACAAATCAAGAGTTTGACAATGGATTCTTGGAGAACAACCTATCTTTTCAAATTTTTGATAAGTTATTTGTTCCTACCAAGAAAAAAGAATTCCTGTAATTGCAATCCATCCCACATAGATTTCATTATCTTGAGCAAATATTTTCATGACAAATGTTTTCACATGAAAGAGAAAAAATATTTTCATTGATTCACAACATAGAAAAGCTATTACAAAAATACAACAACAACATCAACATCATTATGTGAGATATATTGTAAGGGCAACAAAAATGTTTTGTTCAATTTTTAAGAACATTGAAGATTTTTTTTCTTGCAACCCATTCCAAAGAATGACGTGTAAGACTTTAGAGCGACTACATGTAAAGTTAGATTTGTGGTAAAGTTTGATTAACGAGTATTTTAATAGTAAAATATGATAACCGAAGGAATAAATCATTAATTTTAAAATTAAAAATAAAATAAAAAGAAAGACATCACTTTTAAAGAAAATAAAAACATAAATTGCTAATTGAGATTCGAAGTATGTCCTAAATTATTTTTGCCTTGATTTTATTTAGAAATCATGGAAATATGTGATATTTATTAAAAAAAAACATGGTGCATCTTGATCTTTTATCTTGATTTTTAATTGGATAAGGTGAAAATTTTGTCTTGAAATATATTATTTATAATTGTGAACAATTTGATTCAAGATGTCATGACTTGATTTGACTTCATAATTTACCTATTTTTCTTGTGAACCTTGACATGTTACCCAAAAATATTTCTTTCTATTACTTATTTTATTTACATATTTTTTCTTCAACAAAATTTGTTGTATTCAAACTTTATTTTTTATGTTGTATTTTCTCAATTTGAGAAACATTAAGCTAAACCACACTCCTAAAATTCTTTCTCAAGTTTATGGTCCATATCAATAGCCGAGTTTACGTTCACTCTCTTAAGTGGTAAAGTTGATGATTCTTGTTGCGTTATTTCTTCTTGAAGAACATCAATTTTATTGCATCTATATTTTTATTTTGATGATGTATGGCTTTAAAAATATTAAAAATAAATAAGTTTCTCGATTTTGGTATTTCTTGTGTCTCTAACCCGGGGACTCAATTGTATTTTTAGCCTTTGTGTTCACCTTATTTATATTATATTGGTTTGCCTTTAAAAAATATCAAACACAATTATGTCACATTAACTCCGCAGTCAATACTACATGAAAAAAGATGCAACTACTTAAACATGGATACATACGAAACAAAAGCTTCAATTTAACTTAATTCACATCATAATGATAAATTCAAAAGTATCATTATAATTATTTGAAGAAAAAAACATCCACCATAACAATGTCAGCAAAAATTTAAAGATATTAAGTTCTAGTACCCAACAACAGCATTAATCAAATAACATAACAAGACATGTCCAAAATCCAATTATTTGAAAAGTGCATATTCAGAAAGAAAAAGATATTCATAGCTATGAAAAGTCTATGAATTTCTTCTATTCAACCTTTGCAGGAGTCAAAGCTTCAGATTTGCATACTGGACACTTATTTTTGATCAACAACCATTGCGTTATGCACCCGACGTGAAATGCATGCTCACATGCAAGAATTCCAACATTTTCCTTACTTTCAAATTCTTCCTGTCCAATTAATAAAGAATAACGAATGAGTATATTGAAAAGAAAATTATTTTGGAAAAAATTAGTGAAAATTTTGAATAAAATGAAATATCATACTTGGCATATAATGCAAGCATCAGATTCTTGATCTTCAGATGGTAATTCTTGTTGGAAATCCACCACAATTTATGGAAAATTTCAATTAATTTTTATTAACAAGATTGTTATCACCCACACAATAACAATGAAAAGAAAAGAACAATGGAGAAAGAAAGAAAGAACGATGAAGGAGAAGAGGAATATTCTGCAGAGTTTCTCTTTGCCGACAAACTGTGGAAAACTTCTTATTAACTTTGCAACTACAAAATACTGTGAATACAATGTTATGAATGCAACATTACAAGAATAAGGGTTACTCCCTCTATTTATAGTTAGGTTAACTTGCATCCTAAGTCAAAGCTCAAATAGTTAACACTACTAAAAATAGGACTAAGTCGAAATCCTGTGTGAAGCAACATGCTTCGACACTTCGACACACTAATACAACTCAACACACTAGGTGATTCGACACTTCCTTGCTTCTGTCAAGCAACTGCTTCGACACAAGGAATTACAATTCAACAAACTACCTAATTCATTATGTCTAAGTTATCTACATTTATCATAACTCTAAGTCTTCTGAACACTTCGACCCGCACTCCCTTCGTCATGATGTCTGCAATCTGATTCTCAATTTTGCAGTGTTCCACATTCATCTTTCCATCTGCTACCTGCTCTCGAAGATAATGGAATCTCATTTTGATGTGCTTGCTTCGACCATGTGTTATCGAATTCTTTGTCAGATTGATAGCTGACATCCTATCGATCTTCATGGTAATTGCTCCATGACTCTTCTCTGATAGCTGAGAAACAATTATGTATTCTACTTCGCACGACGATAATGCCACTACTGGCTCCTTTCTCGAACTCCAAACAACTGGTGCACCACCTAGCATAAACACATAGCTAGTAGTGGATTTTCGATCCTTAACATCACTACACCAACTTGAGTCGGTGTATCCCACTAGTTTGCATTCTTTTCCTTCATCAGTTGCAGGAAACAAAATGCCATAGTTGAGAGTTCCTTTCAGATACCTTAGTATCCTCTTTGCCGCTGCTAGATGTGATACATTTGGTTTCTGCATGAATATACTCACCATACCTACACTGTATGCTAAGTCAGGCCTTGTGTGACAAAGGTATCGAAGTGGCCCAATAAGTCTTCTATATTGGGTTGGGACGATATCATCTTCATCTGAATCTTTCCACAATTGTAATCTGGGATCAACTGGAGTCAAAGTTGGGTTGCAAATTTCATCTCAAATCTTGAGTATTTCGCCTACATACCTTTTTTGATGCATCAAAAACCTCTACCACTCTTGTAGAATTCGATGCCAAGGAAATATGAAATATCACCCAAATCTGACATTTCAAATTCCTTATTGAGATCACCTTTGAAGTCTTCGATCTCCTTCTTGCAGCTACCTGTTACAACACAAGTCATCGACATAGAGACATAGCAATTCACTCTGCTTCTTCTTATATACTCCATGTTCAAATTTTCA
This sequence comes from Lathyrus oleraceus, assembly GCF_024323335.1. Classification (NCBI taxonomy): domain Eukaryota; kingdom Viridiplantae; phylum Streptophyta; class Magnoliopsida; order Fabales; family Fabaceae; genus Lathyrus; species Lathyrus oleraceus. The sequence continues at coordinate 29,801 of NW_026113126.1, read as the reverse complement.
CTTCACAAATTCATTCCCCTTAGAAAGCCATCTATCTTCTTGTTCCAAGCTCTTGGAGCTTGTTTAAGTCCGTACAGGGCTTTATGCAACATGTACACTTTTCGTTATTTTCCTTGTTTCACAAACCCAACTGGTTGTGCAACATAAACTTCTTCTTCTAAGGGGCCATTCATGAATGCACATTTCACATCCATCTGACACATCTGCCAGTTGTCCATATTTTCTAGACTAACAACCAACCTGATTGTTTCGATCCTAGCAACAGGTGCAAAAACCTCATCGAAGTCGACTCCTTCTTTTTGAAGAAATCCTTTCGCCACAAGTCTTGCCTTGTACCGAGTCACTTCTCCTTTGGGATTCAACTTAACATTGTATACCCACTTCAAATCGATTGCCTTCTTGTATTGAGGCAATTCGACAAGTGACCAAGTGTTATTGACTTCGATTGACTTCAGTTCTTCGTTCATTGCTTTCACCCACTTCAAATCTTTCAATGCCTCAGTTGCATTGACTGGTTCGATGTCTACATAGAAAGCATAGTGTACTAGCTCACCTTCTTCATTGACCATATCATCTAATGTAGTCACACATTCTTGCAACCTTGCAAGCATGTGTCTTGTTCTTTGAGTTCTGCTTGGGCTTGCTTCACCTCTGACTTCTTGTCGAACTTCTCTTTCGACTTCACTAGATGGTTCATCCCATAAGATTCTCATTGAGTCCTTCTTAACATTCTCAGTCCAATCTTATTCCTTCAGGTCATCTATGATCATGTCCCTACTGATCACCACTTGCTTGTTCACTGGGTCGAATAACTTATATCCTCCAGTCGAATGATATCCTATTAGGATCATCTGACTCGACTTGTCATCAAGTTTTTTTCTCAGCTGATCTGACACATGTCTATATGTTATAGATCCAAACACATTCAGATGACTCAAGCTAGGCTTGACACCAGACCAATATTCTTCTGGCATGATTCCTTCTAGCTTCTTCATTGGACATCTGTTCAGGATATATGTCGCAGTCGACATAACTTCTCCTCATAATTCTTTGGGTAGATGCTTGCCTTTCAACATACTTCTAACCATATTCATCTATGAATATAACAAAGTATTTATTACCTCCAATCAAATTCACCTGGAGAGGACCACATACATCAAAGTATATGACTTCAAGAATTGCCTTCGACCTGCTTCCTGCATCCTTACTAAAGTTGTTCTTATGTTGCTTCGCTTACACACATTCTTCACAGAATTCGTTTGGAATGTCGATTTTTGGTAATCCTGAAACCATATTTCTTCTCTTCAAATCTCTGATGTCTTTGATATTGAGATGTCCAAGTCTATAATGACATATACATTCATCTCTGTTGGCTGCTATTGCAAGGCACTTATGCTCCATCACATTAAACTCAAACTTGAATGTTTTATTCTGAGACATTGAAGCCTTCAAGATCAACCTTCCATTTGAGTCGATGACTCTTATCATCTTGTCTTCTATCGACATCTTGTAGTTATTTTCGAGTAACTGCCCCATGCTGAGCAAATTTCTCTTCATGCCTGATATGTACAACAATTTGAAATTATTGACCTCTTGCCATCTTTCCTCATAATCATAACATCACCAACACCTTCAGCTGCTAGAGTATTGTCATTTGCAAATTTCACCATGTTCTTCATTGAGGGAGTTATGTTGACAAACCAATATTTCCTTCCAGACATGTGTGATGAGCATCCTGAATCCAAGTACCACTGGTCCTTGAATCTCTCTTCATCTCTCGTTGTAACCATCAACAACGTCTCTTATTCTTCATGTTTCGCCAGCTTTGCATAAGTTTCTTGGTTCTTATGCTTTTCTGGACAATCACTAGAATAGTGACCATACTTCTGACAATTGTAACACTGAATGTGACTCTTGTCTGGCTTTTGAACACCACCTCTTCCTCTACCTGCAGCACCACCTCTTTGGTTGCCTTGGTTCCAGGGTTTTCTCTAATTCGACCAGTTTCCTTCTTGTTGATTTCGACCAGTCGAATTGTTGTAACTTTCTCTGCCTTTGTTGCCATTCCAGCTTCCTTTTCCTTTACTTTCTTTTGTTGATTGCGCCTACAAAGCCATATCACTCTTCGACTTTCCTGCATCTGTTTCAGTCATTCTTTGTTCATGAGATTCAAGCGTCTCTTGAAGCTTTTCCTTTGTCAGTTTTGATAAATCTTTCGGCTCTTCGATGGCTACTACCACATGGTCGAACTTTGGAGCCAACGACCTCAAGATCTTTCCAACAACAGATCTTGATGTCAAGACTTCTCCATATACCTTAATTTGATTCATAAGTTTCGTAACCTTAGTGAAGAAATCAATTATGCTTTCATTGTCTTCCATCTGAAGCAATTCATACGTCCTTTTGTGAGTTTGTAATATCACCTCTTTCACCTTCTCTCCGCCTCTTCCATGGCTACTACCATGTGGTCGAATTTTGGAGCCAACGACCTCAAGATCTTTCCAACAACAGATCTTGATGTCAACACTTCTCCACATACCTTGATTTGATTCACCAATTTCATAACCTTTGTGAAGAAATCAGTTATGCTTTCATTATCTTCCAAATGAAGCAATTCATACGTCCTTTTGTGAGTTTGTAACCTCGCCTCTTTCACCTTCTCCGCGCCTCCAGACGACTTCTCCAAAATTTTACCTGCTTCTTTCGCTGACTCTACATCACTAACCTTTTCAAAGTTATCTACATCAACACATTGATGGATTATAAAGAGAGCTTTATAATCTTTCTTCTTCAATTCTTTATGTGCAGCCTTTTCTTGATCTGTCACGTTTTCTACAAGCGTTGTTACTCATTCCTTCACAAGATCCCAAAGATCTTGATAACATAACACAATCTTTATCTTCTTGCACCAATTATCATAATTATTATTCTTGAGAATCAGAAGATTTGCTGGAAAATGTCTGTTTGGATGATTCATTGCCATCCTGATTTTCTTCCCACAAATCATTTATACTGGAGCTCTTGATACCAGATGTTGGAAATCCACCACAACATATGGGAATTTCAATCATCTTGATAAACAATATTATTATCACCACACAATAATAATGAAAAGAAAAGAACAATGGAGAAAGAAAGAAATTGAAGGTGAGAAAAAACAAGAAAGGGGGGTTTGAATTGTTTTGGAAAATAAGCGCTTTTTCAAAATGAAAATCACACAAGGATTTTATACTGGTTCGCTTATAACACAAAGCTACTCCAGTCCACCCGGCCAAGGTGATTTCGCCTTCAACAAGGACTTAATCCACTAATCTTGAAAGATTGATTACAAACAACGTCTAAGAGAAAGATCTCTTAGTCCTCTCAAGTATACAGACTGCGCAGAGTCACTTGAGGAAATACAACAGAGATAAATACTTGTGTAATCTAGAGTGCTTCTAAGATAAGCAAATATTACAACAGTAAGAACAAAGTGTTTCACGTTTTTAAGCAAAAGCTTTTTGAAGATTGAGAGAATAAAACGTTTTTATGTGCGTTGATGTTTCAGTATATGCTTTTTTTTTAGTGTTAATGTTGATTTGCATTCCTTTATATATAGGAGTGAAGTAGTCATTGAAACTGATGGATAATAATTTGAATTAAAGCCATAACTTATATAGCTTCTTGCCAAGACAACTTTCTCTCCTCGAATGACTACTTTCCAAATATAGTTCCTTTTCATTTGAATTTGGAGTTTAACGTCTCTTTCTGTATTAGGAAATCCATTTCCAAACTTTTATTTGAAGTTAACGTTACTCTTTCTTTATTAGCAAATCCATGATCAGAGTCTTCATGTATCTGGGATTCTTGGAATCTTGCTATCAAACTTCTGATGTTGATCTCTTTGAGTTCTGATGGTTTCTTCAGATAGCGCTGAGAGCTTCTGGAGTTTGACATACCGTTGTTCAGAGTCAGAACTTCTAGAGCGTACTTCTTGTTCAGATGCTTATGATATTTTGCTGTTTTGCTTAGAGTTAGACTTTCTAGAACGTGTTTCTACTTCAGATGCTCCTGGTCTTCTGATAATTTGTATCTGATATGATTTTGTATCTGATGATTTCTTCCTTCTTTCCTTAGAACCCTGCACACTTAGAAACTTTTCGTTAGGGTGCCATTTTTGGTTTCATCCTTTGTTATCATCAAAATCATGGAATCTGTTGTAGAACAATTTTTGTTCTTACAATCTCCCCCTTTTTGATGATGACAAAACAAACTTAATTAGCAGATGAAACGTAAACAATATCAGATCAGATAGACAAGAGCTCCCCCTGAGATAGGCTAGGGAGTTCAGAAGTTCTTACCAGAGCTTCCAAGCAATGAGGTTTCTTGATACCTTCTGCCATTCCTTAAGTCTAGTGTTAGATAAATTTATTTTTAAGAAAAATATGTTGCAGAGTGCTTAGGGTTTTTAGACAGTATTTTCATCAGAGCTATTAATGACTTCTCCCCCTTTTTGTCAGAATCAAAAAGACATAGCAAAAAATAATTCAAGAGAAAAACATTGTATTCAGATAAAAAAGGCAACAGAGACAAGGTCACAAAGAACAAGTAAACATCAGAAACAAGGAAAGCAAAACAACAAGCAAACAGAAAAATCCTAAGTGCCTAGGGGTTGGGAGGCGGAGGCATTCTCTGAAGCAATTGAGCTAGCATGTTCTGAATGTTGTCGTTGACAGAGTCTTGTTTATCCATTCTGGCACGGAGTTCCTTCTGATCTTTCTTCAGTTCTTCCAGCGTCTGGAGAACCATAGGAACAACTGATGAGGACTCCCCCTGAGTCAGAGCCTGCTGTGCTTCAGCAGCAGCCTTTGCTTCAGCTTCAGCAGCAGCAGCCTGTGCTTCAGCTTCGGCAGCAGCATGTGCTTCAGCCTTGGCAGCAGCAGCATCGGCCAGAGCTTTAGCTTCAGCTTCCTTTTCCCTTAGGATTTCAGCTTCCCTTGCTCTTTCTTCCTCCAGCCTTCTGGCTTTCTCTTCAGCTTCTCTAGCAAGTCTCCCTGTAGTCTTGCCTCAGCATCTCTGATGTAGCCATTTCTGACTTGCTCAGAGATGTTCTTCAGTTTAAAAGCCTCAGAGGTCATCCAGCCAATGACTCTGTTCCAGTGTGTCCTTACAGAATCAGGATCATCACTGACTTCAGAGTTAATGGTCAGAGACTTGACCTTTTATACTGAAGCCCCTGCGACCAACATTATGGCTTCCTTAAGGGTAGGTACGGAAAGGTTAGTTTCAGAGGTTTGAGGTGAAGAGGTTGGAGGGTTGAGATTTAATTGTAGAGGTTCAGGTTCAGCTTCAGGTTCAGGTTCAGCTGAGGTGTTTGGAGGGGTGATATCAGAGGTGTGGAGGTCAGAGGGTTGAGTTTCAGAAGGTTGGTCTTCAGAAGGGATGTTGGTTGTTTGTTCTGGGGGAGGTGAAGTTACTTCAGATTGTGGTTGTTGTGAAGCGAGGTTTTGAGCCTGAATTTGGGCTAGGGTTGGAGAGTTAGGGTCAGAGTATTCTGGGTCAGAGGAAAGGATAAGGTATGGAGGTGATTCTGGGTCTGAAGATGATGAAGAGGAAGTGGTAGTGTGAGCGATATTAAAATTGGGTGGAGGTTGTGAGGTTCTGGTTGTAGAAGGTGGGGTTTCATAGGATGTGTATATAGGTGGTGTTGGGAGAGGATTAGAAGAGGAAGCCACAAGAGGTTCAAAGGGAATAGAGGGAGAAGACGTACCAGTAGTTACTTGCAGAGGCGCTGGAGATCTGGTTCCAGAAGTTTCTCCCAGCCTTGCTCTCTTTGCCTTTGAAGACTTCTTTGAAGGGACCTCTTTTGAACCTGACAAAGTCTTCTTCTGAATCTAGACAGTCATCCAATCTGAAGTCGGAGATGTCGACTCCTTCATCCTTCAGACGCTGCATATAGAAGAGGATAGCGTCTTTGGGTTCATTCTTATAGAACCTTGCAAGACCATGGGGCAGCTTCCTCTGATCTTTCAAGGCATCCCAGGAGGTGTCCATAGTGGGTCTGACTTGAATCTTCTTCAAGATTCCCATGCTCTTGAGATTTCTGGCGTTCAGAGGCTTTCCAGTATCTATTGCCAGATCTTCCATAAGCTTGTTCTTCTCCAGATGATCTACAAGCCCATTTTCGATGAAGACATCAGACAGAAGTCTTCCCAGGGGGATGTAGGTTCTGGGTTTCATGTTGTTTCTTGTCTCCCTTACAGAGTCTCTGAGATATCTGAAGAGTAGTGCAGGAAGGCAGAGCTTCAAACCCTTGTGAATGCAATACAGAATGCACTTCTGATCTGTATTGATGTAGTCAGAGGAGTTTGAGGCTGGGCGATGATGAATGGTTCCCAGAATGATCTTGAGCCATACTCTGAGGTTCTGATGAAGTTCTTTGTTCTTTGAAGGATTGCCTTCAGTGTTGAGTTTGAAAATGGTTGGATTTATTTCCTGAGCAACGCGCCTTGACCTAGGGTTGATGTTGTAAATCCTTATTCCTCCATCTTTCTCCATGTTCAATAAAGAAGCAATTGACTTTTCAGTAATACTATCTTTACCCCAATACGAAGGAGACGATGAAATGGTCATCAGCGTCAGCAAATCTCCAGAATTCTTTGATGAGATTTGGATAAACAGGGCCATAAAGCCTTTGGAAGTAGTTTTCCACCCTTGTTGACGGAGTTCTTCAGTAAGATCTACTCCATTTCTCCTCATGTTGTCGAAGTCCACCAGTGTTTCACATAACACATCCAGTCCCTCAAAGGGAGTTGCTAGGTTGATATGAGGTTGACGATCAAGAACATGGGGTTCCTTGTACACTGGAGTAATGGAAACCCCTGTAACGGTGGAGTGGAAGTGCTTGAACTTTGGGCAGTGGGGTTGGATTCCATTTGTTGAGAGAAGTTGAAAACTTGTTGTTGTTGAGCATCCATAGTTGATGAAGAAAAAGATGAAGATGAAGAGTTTGTAGAAATGCTTCAGAGAGGGTTGAGAGTGAGTGAGAGTGATAAGTGTGTGAAATGTGAGAGGAGTGTTTAAATACCCTAAACGAAAAACACATGCAAAACGACACACAATTCAGCGTTGGCACAAAACACAAGTTAGCACGCTTGGGGAGAAATGATTAAGGCTCATTAATGAATGTCTAATCCCAACAGTATGCACACTGCTCGAGGAGATCTTAAACGTTTGCCCTTTGATTTTTCTTCTGGACAGCTGTCTAGAAGTTCTAGGGTTAGACGCTAAGTGCTCCACGTGTTTTGATGTATTTGATCTTCAGGAATACCAAAGGATTGGTTCCTAGAGATTTCTAACTCAGATATCTTCTTAACTGGTAGAAGTATCAGAGTCAGAGGCAAAAGCTCATTTGTTTATGTCAGAGTCTCATTTTACATTTTTAGAGCCACACTTCATTCGGGGCAATTTTGAATGTTCAGATTTTCTAAGATGAAAAGAAATCTATCTTCAGCTAGAGGCTTAGTAAAGATATCTGCCTATTGATGATCTGTATCAATGAACTTCAATGTTACTATCCCTTTCTGAACATAGTCTCTGATAAAATGATGTTTTATTTCAATGTGTTTAGCTTTGGAATGTAGAATGGGATTCTTACTTAGACAAATGGCAGCAGTATTATCACAGAAGATAGGAATGTTACTCTCGAAGATTTGCAGATCTTCTAATTGATTCTTCATCCAGAGCATCTGAGTTGTGCACAGTGATGCTGAGATATATTCTGCTTCTGCAGTGGATAGAGCAATAGTTGACTGTCTCTTGCTAGCCCAGGATATCAGATTGTTTCCCAGAAGCTGGCAATTTCCAGATGTGCTTTTTCGTTCTAATCTATCTCCTGCATAATCTGCATCACAGTAACTCGAAAGTCTATACTCTGATGTTTTCTCATACATCAGGCCCAGGTTAGGAGTTCCTTTCAGATATTTGAGAATTCTCTTAACTGCTGTTAAGTGAGATTCTCTAGGATCTGATTGGAATCTGGCACAGAGACAGACACTAAAGAGAATATCAGGACGAGTAGCAATCAGATAGAGAAGAGAGCCTATCATACCTCGATAGAGCTTCTGACAAACCTTTTTGCTTACTTCTTCCTTTTCAAGAATGCATGTCGGATGCATGGGAGTTTTTGCAGAGTTGCAGTCAGCCATATCAAATTTATTTAGAACATCTTTAATGTATTTGCTTTGATGAACGTATGTAACTTCTGAAGTTTGGTTAATTTGAATTCCCAGAAAGAACTTTAGTTCTTGCATTAAGCTCATTTCAAATTCTGCCTGCATTAACTCAGAGAATTCTTGACAAACAGAGGCGTTAACAGAACCAAAAATAATATCATCAACGTATATCTAGCATATCATGAGATCATTGTTAAGGTTCTTACAGAAGAGTGTGGAGTCAACTTTCCCTCTGATAAAATTGTGTTCCAGAAGGAAATTGCTTAAACGTTCATACCAAGCTCTGGGAGCTTGTTTAAGTCCATATAAAGATTTTTTAAGTTTAAAAACATGTTCTGGAAAATTTGGATTTTCAAAACCTGGAGGTTGGTTGACATACACTTCTTCTGATATATAACCATTAAGGAATGCACTTTGACATCCATTTGATATAATTTGATAGAGTGGTTTATAGCAAAAGATACAAGAAGACGAATAGATTCTAACCTTGCGACTGGAGCAAAGGTTTCATTATAGTCAATACCTTCTTGTTGACTATATCCTTGAGCTACCAGTCGAGCTTTATTTCTGACGACTTGTCCTTTCTCATTCAACTTGTTTCTGAATACCCATCTGGTTCCAATAACGTGAGTGCCTCTGGGCTTTGGAACAAGATCCCAACATCATTCTTTGTAAATTGATCTAATTCTTCTTGCATGGCTGAAACCCAGTCGTTATCTTGAAGTGCTTCATCACAGGACGTAGGCTCAATCAGAGATACTAGTCCCAGAGGAGTATCTTCAGAGGTCCTGAAGGTAGATCTGGTTCTGACAGGTTCGTCCTTGTTTCCCAGAATCAAATCTTCAGATACGTTGATACGACTTTTAACTTTCTTTGGGATTTCTGGGGATTTAATTTCTTCAGAGTTCTGAGTGACAGTTAAGTCTGGAGCTTTATCAGATCCTGCAAGAGTGATTTCTAAATCTGCAAAATTTTCAACTAGCTTTGACTTTTCAGGGTCAAGCTTATCATCAAATCTGACATGAATCGATTCTTCCATAATTTTGGTTTCTGTATTGTATACTCTGTAGCCTTTAGAGCGTTCTGAGTATCCTAACATAATACCTTTATGTGCTTTGGAATCGAACTTGTTCAGATGTTCTTTAGTGTTTAAGATAAAGCAAGAACATCCAAAAGGATGAAAATATGAAATGTTTGGTTTTCTTCCTTTACACAGTTCATAGGGAGTCTTTTCCAGAATAGGTCTTATAGAGATTCTATTCTGAATGTAACACGCTGTATTTACAGCTTCTGCCCAAAAGTGCTTTGCCACATTAGTTTCATTGATCATGGTTCTGGCCATCTCTTGGAGTGTCCTATTCTTCCTCTCTACAACTCCATTTTGTTGTGGAGTTCTAGGACAGGAGAAATCATGGGATATTCCATTAGAGTCAAATAATTCCTCAAAATCTTTGTTTTCAAATTCCCCACCATGATCACTTCTGACTCTAATAGTTTTAGAGTCAAATTCTTTTTGCACTTTGGAGCAGAAACTAGTGAATACAGAGTGAGACTCACTCTTGTGCTTTAGGAATTTCACCCATGTCCAGCGGCTATAATCATCAACAATGACTAGTCCATACTTCTTTCCATTGACTGATGCTGTTTTCACAGGACCAAATAAGTCAATGTGGAGAAGTTCCAGAGGCTTAGAGGTAGAAACAACATTTTTCTTTTTGAAAGACGTTTTTGAAAATTTTCCTTTCTGACATGCCTCACAAAGAGCATCTGAAGAAAACTTTAGTTTAGGTAGGCCTCTGACTAACTCGAGTTTATTTAGCTGAGAAAGTTTCCTCATGCTAATGTGGCCCAAACGTCTATGTCATACCCATTGCTCTTTATGAACCGACATCAGACATTTAACATTTTGTTCTTTTAAATCAGAAAGATTAATTTTATAAATGTTGTTTTTCCTCTTGCCTGTGAAAAGGACAGAGCCATCGTTCTGATTAATGGCTTTACATGTTTTTTGATTAAAGATTACAGCTCATAACCGTTATCACTTAATTGACTTATGGATAACAAGTTATGCATTAATCCTTCTACGTAAAGGACATCAGATATAGAGGGAAGAGTACCATTACCAATAGTTCCGGAGCCTCTGATCCTTCCTTTGAATGAGGATCTGATCTCCTCCGAAGCCTACAAACCCAGCGTCTTTAAGTTCCAGACTTTGGAACATAGACTTTCTTCCCGTCATGTGTCGCGAGCATCCAGAGTCCAGGTACCATGACTGGTGTCTGAACTTTGCTGCATAGGATATCTGCAACATAAACAATCTTATCTTTCGGTACCCAGAATCTCTTGGGTCCTTTCTGATTAGTTTTCCCAGAGTTTCTCATAACTTGGGGTTTTCTAGCATTTTCAAATTTTTGTTCTTGTGTGTGTGTATAGTGATACGAAAATGGAGATTTAAGTTGGTCACTAGTAGAAGTTTTATCTTCCTTAGGATCATACCCAATTCCCTTTTTATTGTTCTGACTGACTCCATAAATCATGGATGCCATAATACTCCTACCTATTCCATTTTTCAGAAATTCTTGAAAGGCTTTTTCGTATTCATAAATTAATTTATTTGAGGTTTGTGGTGCTTGAGACAACGCTTCTTCTAATTCTAAGCTTTTTCTTTTTGCTCCATCTCTTTCTAATGTTAAAGATCTGATTGTATCTTCCCGCGCTAGAATTGTCATCTCAAGCTTGCCACATTCTTCAAATTTTGCTTTAAGACAGCCTTTTATGTTTTTAAGCTTTTGTTTTAATTTCTGATATGAGCTAAGAGTTTCTGACAAGCATGATTCTAGATCAGATCGAGAGAGTTCAGAAAATACCTCTTCAGATTCTTCATCTGAGCTGCTCCTGGATGTGGTAGCCATAAGTGCCACGTTGGCCTGTTCATCAGAGTCAGATTCTGATGACCCAGATTCACTATCATCCCAGGTAGCCATTAATCCTTTCTTTGTCCTGAAGGTATTTTTCTTTAAGCTTTCTTTTCTAGAATTGTCTTTCTTTAGCTTGGGGCATTCATTCCTGTAGTGACCTGTTTCTTTACATTCATAACAAGTAATATCTTTGTTAGTTTTACCTTTTGAGGTTGATTCTGATCGATCCCCTCTGGGTCTTGGTCTTCTGAAGTTGTTGTTCCTCTTTTTCCAGAGTTATGAAACGTTAACTCTTCTGGTCAGGAGGGACAATTCTTCTTCATCATCAGAATCTTCAGTTTCTGCCTGGAGAGCTTTGGTTCTGTCAGGTTTGCATCTTTCATAGAAAAGTCTGGACTTTAATGCTACAGACTTGTTCCTTTTCTGGGGCTCATCTTCCTCTAGTTCTATCTCATGGCTTCTGAGGGAACTGACAAGTTCTTCAAGACTGATATTGTTCAGATCCTTTGACAGCTTCAGAGCAGTAACCATGGGTCTCCATTTCTTTGGCAGACTTCTGACTATCTTTTGGTAATGGGGGCAGATACGTGGTCTGCAGTTGTGTATCCTTTGTCTAGAACCGCAGTGGTTGAGACCTGCAATCAGAGTTTGGAATCTAGAGAACATTGCCTCTATGGCTTCATCATCTTCCATTTTGAAAGCTTCATATTTCTGGATAAGCGCCAGAGCCTTTGTTTCTTTGACCTGAGAGTTTCCTTCATGAGTCATCCTCAGAGAGTCAAGTATGTCTTTCGCTGTTTCTCTGTTGGTGATCTTTTCATACTCGTTGTAAGATATAGCATTGAGGAGTATGGTTCTGGCCTTGTGATGATTTTTGAAAACTCGTTTCTGATCATCTGACATCTTAATTCTGGGAACTTCAGCTCCATCCTCTGTGACAGGAGGTTTGTATCCATCTATGACAATGTCCCAGAGATCAGCATCATAGCCTAGAAAGAAACTTTCAATTCTATCTTTCCAGTAATCGAATTTCTCTCCATCAAAGATAGGAGGCTTAGCATTGTAGCTATCCTTTTCATTTGTGTGAGCCATAGTTTTTCTCGTTCTGGATCTCTTTACATTGTTAAGTGTTTGATTAGAAAATCAATAACAGAGCCGGAGCTCTGATACCAATTGAAGGTGAGAAAAACAAGAAAGGGGGTTTGAATTGTTTTGGAAAATAAGCGATTTTTCAAAATGAAAATCACACAAGGATTTTATACTGGTTCGCTTATAACACAAAGCTACTCCAGTCCACCCGGCCAAGGTGATTTCGCCTTCAACAAGGACTTAATCCACTAATCTTGAAAGATTGATTGTAAACAAACAACGTCTAAGAGAAAGATCTCTTAGTCCTCTCAAGTATACAGACTGCGCAGAGTCACTTGAGGAAATACAACAGAGATAAATACTTGTGTAATCTAGAGTGCTTCTAAGATAAGCAAATATTACAACAGTAAGAACAAAGTGTTTCACGTTTTTAAGCAAAAGCTTTTTGAAGATTGAGAGAATAAAACGTTTTTATGTGCGTTGATGTTTCAGTATATGCTTTTTTTTAGTGTTAATGTTGATTTGCATTCCTTTATATATAGGAGTGAAGTAGTCATTGAAACTGATGGATAATAATTTGAATTAAAGCCATAACTTATATAGCTTCTTGCCAAGACAACTTTCTCTCCTCGAATGACTACTTTCCAAATATAGTTCCTTTTCATTTGAATTTGGAGTTTAACGTCTCTTTCTGTATTAGGAAATCCATTTCCAAACTTTTATTTGAAGTTAACGTTACTCTTTCTCTATTAGCAAATCCATGATCAGAGTCTTCATGTATCTGGGATTCTTGGAATCTTGCTATCAAACTTCTGATGTTGATCTCTTTGAGTTCTGATGGTTTCTTCAGATAGCGCTGAGAGCTTCTGGAGTTTGACATACCGTTGTTCAGAGTCAGAACTTCTAGAGCGTACTTCTTGTTCAGATGCTTCTGATATTTTGCTGTTTTGCTTAGAGTTAGACTTTCTGGAACATGTTTCTACTTCAGATGCTCCTGGTCTTCTGATAATTTGTATCTGATATGATTCTGTATCTGATGATTTCTTCCTTCTTTCCTTAGAACCCTGCACACTTAGAAACTTTTCGTTAAGGTGCCATTTTTGGTTTCATCCTTTGTTATCATCAAAATCATGGAATCTGTTGTAGAACAATTTTGTTCTTACAGAAAGAACGATGAAGGAGAAGAAAAATATTCTGCAGAGTTTCTCTCTGCCCACAAACATTGAAAATCTTCTTATTCACTTTGCAACTGCAAAATACTATAAGATGTAAAAGATCTAGTCAAAATATTAAGTTGATTTCTTCTAATTCTTTAGGTGGACCTCTAGCATCATCCATAAAATTGTTCGAGCCTTCTTAAACAAAAATATGTATTCAATTAATCATTTCAATTATATCTCTTTGTATTTTTTTTAATACAAAGTCACTAATAATTCATTCATAATAAGAGTATTTAAATAACTATTTTCTAAGGAAATAAGAGCAAGTGTATTCATCTATGTGATGAGATAATTTATCACAAATAATATTTTGATATTTTCAATTTTGAAAAAAATATCAGTAAATATTCCATAAACTTTACCTGTATTAACGCACAAAAATTTATGTTTTAAGAAAAACTAAATGTTATAAAATTGACTTTAATTCAACTGTTAAAATCTATCTAATAACTCTCAAGATCATTGGTGTTGGTATGGTTTATATATATATATATTTCAAGATTTTGCAACACAATTCCAAGTCTTTATTAGAAGAAAAAAAACTAACTCTTTAAAAAAATCCAAAATTTTCCTCATAAATGTAATAATAATAAAATCTTCTATATTATTTCAGTATATTGCTTGATTTACACATATATAAAAGCCATAATCTATTATACTAAGATCCCTTAGGTGTCTCAAGATTTGGTTGTTTGGATTTAAACAAATCTGCATCATATTGAACAAACATACATGCGATCTTCAATTTATTTAGAATTATTTCAACACTAATTATACCATAGTCGAATCTAATAGAAGATGCAATTTTAATATGTTGAAGCAAGAGAGACAAAAAAAAAGTGATAATAAAAACTACATGCATGATACTTACTTATAATGGGAGCAACAACACAATACTGAATTTATTTTATGAATAAAAAAGAATAGAAGAGCGTTGAAAATGAAATATTTAAATGAGATGATCTAAGATGAAATCATCTACAATATACTTGTGATGGTTGAAAATCCGATAAAAATAGTATGGACCTGAATGTTTTATGGAAAAAAAATGAGATAGCTTGTTTTTATTTTAAAAATTAATATAAGGTTTAGCCAAAAGAGTTTGAGAATATGGATGTTCCAAAACCTTCAAGAACAATAATTTGAATATGTTCAAATACCTTGTTATAAAAATTGTTTGGATTGAATCAGATTTTGGATTAATTTTTTAAAACCGATACAAATTAAACAGAACAACATTTATATATTTCAATACTTATTTTTTTTATTAATATGATATATTTCATTAATTTATTGCTTATTGATACTTATTTTTTAATACTTGTTAGTTTAGATAAATCTATTTATTTTTATTATTTCATTTATTTTAACAATTATAATTAATCATTATCATTTTATAATATTACTTTTAATATACGATATATGTTATTATTATATCAACATATTATTTTATAGTGTTTTATAATATTAATAAAAATATAATTTTAATTTAAAAATCCAAATATCATTCTTATTTGTAATATTACTTTTTAATATATTATATATACATAAATATATTATTTTATAATATTAATAAAAATAATTTTTTAATTTGAATATATAAACATTGATCCAAGTTAACAAGGCTGACCCAATCAACCCAAAGACCCTGTTCTAATTTATTTATTTTAAAAATAGGCCTAAATAAAAAAAGACTGGGGTCGGTCCGTTAATAATTAAAAATGACATACAAAAATTCAATTCTATTAACCAAATGAGGTATCAAAAAGCTTAAAGTATTGTTTAAACTATACATAACATTTCATACAACTTAAAATTTCTAATTATTTAATAAGTGTTTTTCTCCGAACACTTTTTTGAAGCAAATTCACAAAGTATGTCTTCATATTTTATTGCCTCCAAAAGACCATTTTCAACTACTATCAATGTCAATCCATTCAGTCTTTTATGTGATATGGTAGACCGCAAATAAGTCTTTAACAATTTCAATTTTGAAAAACTTCTTTCTGCAGTAGCAATTGTCACAGGAATGGTCAATAAAATTCTATATACAATAATTGTATTAGAAAAACAATTCAAGCCTTTCAAAAATAATAATATATCAGTAGGTCTTATAATTTCTTCAGGCAACATCTCTCTTAGTAACTTTAACTTCACAAAAAATTCATTCTCATCAACATCAAATTGCTCATTATGTTTCATTACTCGTTCAAAGTTACTACAACAAGACTTTAAAGTTGCATCATCCAATGATTATAACTTGTGAGAAGTAAAGAAGAAACAAAAAATAATTATGTACTCTTGGTATTGCTCAAATCTCTTATTAAGAGAAATATCAGTTTGATCAACAAGGTAAAGAAAATAATAAATCCTAAAAGATTTCTCTTCAGATAGCTCGACTACCGGGGTCACTACGCCAAAAACTGGAATAGACAGCGCCCCTTAGAGGGCGCTTTATTACACAAGCGCACTCTAAAGTGAAGAGAAAAAATAAGGAGCATACTATTGGAATAGACAGCGCACATTAGAGGGCGCTTTTGTAACAAGGCGCACTCTAAAGTGAAGCGAAAAAATAATGAGGAAATGGAGGGACACCAATAGAGGACGCTTTATTGAAAGCGCCCTCTAAGGGTAACCTTAGAGGGCGCTTTTAAAAAAGCGCTCTCTATGTCCATGTACATTTCCAGTTTATAAGGCGCTTTTGGAAAGCCTTAGAGAGCGTTTTTAGAAGCGCCCTCTTAGGCCCCCTTTAGAGGGCGCTTTTGTAACAAAGCGCCCTCTAAAGTGAAGCCAAAAAAAAAATAATGAGGAAATGGAGGGACAACAATAGAGGGCGCTTTAGTGAAAGCGCCCTCTAAGGTTACCCTTAGAGGGCGCTTTTAAAAAAGCGCTCTCTAAGTCCATGTACATTTCCAGTTTAGAAGGCGCTTTTGGAAAGCCTTAGAGAGCGCTTTCAGAAGCGCCCTCTTAGGCCCCCTTTAGAGGGCGCTTTTTTTACAAAAGCGCCCTCTAAGGTCCCCTTTAGTAAACATTAAAATTATAACATATACTGCATGTCTCTTTATTTTCCCTCTCTATAAGCTATTTCGTTTACGTAACTGGGTTTTCTCTCTACTGCGATTACTCTCGTCCTCCGTTCGTTCTCCCTCCCTCACCGTCATCGTCGCCGTCGCCTTTTTCTGCTGCTGCGTTCACGTTCACTGAGTTATCTGCGTCCACCGTCACTGTTCACTTTCTTCTCCATCGTTACCGTCACCTTGAAGGTATTTCTCTTCTCCATCGTTACCGTTCACTTTCTTCATGTGTTTGATTACGGCATTTTCTAAACTTAGTTTTACATTTTGTGCATTATGTTGATTAATGTTGTTTAGGGCAAACTGAGTTTTTTATTTCTGATTGAAAACTGATATCATTTGAAGTGTGTTTGAGCTTGTGCTTGGAAGTTTGATGATTATGGATGCAAGTTTGTTCATGTTCCAAACACCATAAGTTTGCATTGGTCTTTTGCATGCAGTAGGTGTGTGTGAGTTTGTATTCAATAATGATAAAAAAAAGAGTTTAGATTGTTGTAACATGAGATAAATGGAAGGTATATGAATGTGTTCACGTATTGAATCATTGTCTTACTTGGGTCTTATTGAATCATTTCTATATTACAGATAAAATGGCTAACCAAGACGATACCCATGACGCGAATGGATCACGTAACAATGTTGAAAAAGAAATCAAACGAGGATTGACTGTTATGAAGTCAATCATTCGTGCAAGAGACAAGGGTGTAAAATTTGAAGTACATTGGAGTGCTGAAGACCAACTAATTGAGCCTAACGGTTCAATGTTGGCAAGTTACATTGGTTTCCTTGTTCGACAACATATTCCGATTACATGTGATAATTGGAGAAGTCCGGACTTGAAGGTTGGCAAAGAAAAAATATGGTCCGAGATACAGGTACTTACCATATATTGTTATATGTTTTTTTTGTTGACTATTTGTTGACCATATATTGTTATAATTGAAATTCTAGTTATCAGACTTTGGATGTCACACTGGTTGTTATGACATCCAATTCTGCACAGACAGGGATTATGCAGAACTTAACAGTAAGTGCAGTAAATAACATAAGTAATTGTTCACCCAGTTCAGTCCAACATGACCTACATCTGGGGGCTACCAAGCCAGGGAGGAAATCCACTATTAGTAGTATCAATTCAAAGCTAAACTCACCCGTTTACAACTTATCACTTAATCCCTACCCAATGCAATTTCAATCTTAAACTAAGATCAGAGTTCCTACTCACTCCCCCTCAATCACCTCAGTGATATTAAAGACACTTTGAAGTCACACTTCAAAAACAACTCTTGATTATGCTTCACAGCTTAAATCAAGATACACAGCACTCACGCTTAAAAGCTTTGAGTGACACAACACTTACAACTCAATGAACACCCTATGCCAAAGCTATCATCTACTTGATAATTGCTTGGCTTACAAGATACGTCTAATACTAGACTCACAAAAATACAGCAGTGAAGTATGATGGACACACAAAATCTTCACGCCTCTAAATCCCCGAAACTGAATGAAGGAACGCCTTCCTTTTTATATTGCAGCATCCTGGGCTTTTGCACCTGTATTCTCCTGAATTTAAGGTCACACAAGTTCCCATAAATTCAACATTTAGGTTACTAACAAATAGGCTATTTGTTAGGTTCATTGAATGTAGATTGGTTGTTGATTTCCTGGTTTTTCTCTAAGCTGTTGACTTCCTAAAGAATAGCCTGAGAAAAAGCTGAAACAGAAAACTGAACAACCTACAATATAGCATATGCTGTCAGGCATGAATGTCACGACATTCAGCTTGACATCAAGGTCCATATGCTGAGTCTGTTTTCCAGAAAACAGACTGTACAATTTTGCTGACCTGTACATGATCAAAATGACCATACTACAGTAACAGCTTACATTAATAAATGTCAAAGTGTCCAACTTAACATTTACACATTTGGCCTTAAGTTAGTTTTGTTATTCTCTTGAAGAACAAACTAAGTTACATGCTGAAGTATAACAGAACACCACTCTGTCTAATCTTCAGCAGCTGCTTTCAATGAGGAATGTCATAACATCCAGTTTGACATTCAATCAGTAGGCCTTATGCCAGGTCTGGTTCTTCCTTGATAACCAGACTGCACTTAAATACTAAGTTCTAACAGAACTCCTGCTATTCTATTCCTTAGTATCTGTTAACAGGTATGAGTGTCACAACATCCAGTTTGACATTCAATAAATCCTGTGTTAGCTAGTCCTGCAGTAACTACAATGTAGTCACACATACATGTTATGACATCAGTCAAGACATTAGTGTTTTACCATATAATGCAGCCAATTAAACACCTACAAACTCCCCCTTTGGCAAATTTTTGGTTAAAACACTTTGATCCCCATAACAGAGTTCATAGCAGCGGAATAATACTAGCTAATACACTCAGAGTGGCAGCACACTCACACACATGGAAGTTAAATAACAACTTCACACAGCAGCACACACACAGTTGCTGCAGGGGAGGGAATCTTCAGATCTGTCATGAGAGTCTGTTGTAGAGACCCACTCTGTTTGTCAGGGGTAGTGGTGGTGTGGTGGTGGTTATTACTCCCCTTTTTGTCAAAAATGTTGCCAAAGCCAACAACATAGCCAGAGCACAATGAAAGAGTTCCAGACTTGGTTTTACTTCACAGTTTCAACCAAGTTAACATCCCTTTGATCTTGCTTCACAGCTTCGATCAAGTAATCACCCACTTTTGCTTTACAGTAGGTACCACCATATCAGATGCCCTGATTTTGTTTCTGACATCCAGAACCACTCCTGCATGAACAGCATCCTTGAACTCCTGCAGGTACATTGGCCTTCTCACAGTAGGGTGTCTCCTTACCCTCTTGTATCCACCCTTGTTACAGGTAGCATAGCTATGATCTGGTGACCAATCATAACTTAGTACAAATTGTTTAATAGACAGAGATATTAAACAATTTATTCCCAACATCAGTGGTTGCTATAAGGTCTCAGAGAGACATATTCCCAGTTTGCTCCTTAAGTTTTCAAACTGAGTAGCATCCAGAGCCTTTGTAAATATGTCAGCCAGTTGAAGATCCGTGGCTACATGTTCCAAAGTGATCACCTTGTCTTCCACCAGATCTCTGATGAAGTGGTGCCTAATGTCAATATGTTTGGTCCTGCTGTGTTGGATGGGATTCTTGGAGATATTGATGGCACTGAGATTATCACAGAACAATGTCATGACATTTTGAGAGACATTGTACTCAGTGAGCATCTGTTTCATCCAAACCAGTTGGGAGCAACTGCTTCCAGCAGCTATGTATTCAGCCTCTGCAGTGGACAGAGAGACACAATTCTGCTTCTTGCTGAACCACGATATGAGGTTTTCTCCTAAGAAGAAACATCCACCTGATGTGCTTTTTCTGTCATCAGCACTTCCAGCCCAATCAGCATCACAGTACCCAGATAGGACAGACTCAGACCCATGTGAATACAGCATCCCATAGTCACACGTCCCATTGATGTACTTGAGAATCCTTTTGACTTGATTCAAGTGGCTCACCTTGGGCTCTGCTTGGTATCTGGCACACACTCCAACTGCATAAGAAATGTCAGGTCTACTTGCAGTTAGATACAGCAGACTACCTATCATGCTTCTGTACAGGCATTGATCAACACTAGGCCCTCCATCATCTTTGGTTAACTTCAGATGAGTAGGAGCAGGAGTCCTCTTGTGCCTGGCATTATCCATACCAAACTTCTTAACTATGTTCTTGGCATACTTGCTTTGGGAGAGAAACATAGAGTCCTCCATTTGGTTTACTTGCATTCCAAGGAAATAGGTCAGTTCTCCCACTAGACTCATTTCAAACTCAAACTGCATCTGGTGAACAAATTTCTTAACCATTTGTTCTGACATTCCACCAAAGACTATATCATCAACATAGATTTGAGCTATCATGATTTTGCCTTCTTCATCCTTCACAAACAAGGTTTTATCTATGCCACCCTTTCTGTATCCATTTGAGGTCAGAAATTCGGTTAACCTTTCATACCAAGCTCTGGGTGCTTGCTTCAACCCATACAAGGCTTTCTTCAACTTGTATACATGCTCCGGTTGGTTAGGATCACAGAACCCTTTGGGTTGTTCCACATAGACTTCTTCATTCAGGTAGCCATTCAAGAATGCACTCTTCACATCCATTTGGAATAGCTTAAACTTCAGGATGCATGCTACCCCCAACAGCAATTTGATGGACTCAAGTCTAGCCACAGGAGCAAATGTCTCATCAAAGTCTACCCCTTCAACTTGAGTGTATCCTTGAGCTACTAGTCTTGCTTTATTTCTAGTAATTACTCCTTTCTCATCAGATTTGTTTTTGTAGATCCACTTGGTACCAATGATGTTGGACCCTTCAGGTCTTGGAACTAGCTCCCATACTTCATGCCTTGTGAACTGCTCGAGTTCCTCCTGCATGGCAATGATCCAGTATTCATCAGTCAGGGCTTCTTTCACATTCTTTGGTTCAACCTTGGAAACAAAGCAGGAATTTGAGTTTATTCCTCTTGACCTGGTAGTTACACCACTGGTGGGATCCCCTATGATAAGATCCTTAGGGTGGTCTTTCTGAATTCTGATAGATGGCACTTTGGTGGGTGCCTCTACTTCACATTCAGGAGGAGGTTCCAGTACTTCTTCAGACTTGACTGGACTGTCAGTTGGACTGTCAAGGAATGTTTCAACATCCTCCATGACATCGGTTCCTTCCTCTTTATCATCCACAATGACATTTATGGATTCCATCAGGACATTGGTCCTGTAGTTGAACACTCTGTAGGCTCTGCTGTTCGTGGAGTATCCCAGAAATACGCCTTCATCACTTTTGGGATCTAGCTTCCTTCTCTGTTCACGATCTGTGAGAATGTAGCATTTACTTCCAAAAATATGAAAGTACTTCACAGTGGGTTTTCTGCCCTTCCATATTTCATACAGAGTGGAGGAGGTTCCTTTTCTCAAGGTGACTCTGTTGTGAACATAACACGCGGTATTCATTGCTTCAGCCCAAAAGTGCATAGGGAGCTTCTTTGCATGAATCATTGCTCTGGCAGATTCTTGAATAGTTCTATTTTTTCTTTCAACTATGCCATTCTGCTGAGGAGTTATAGGGGAGGAGAACTCATGACTTATTCCTTCAGCCGAGCAGAACTCATCAAACTTGGAATTCTTGAACTCCGTACCATGATCACTTCTAATCCGGACCACACAACTGTCCTTTTCCCTTTGAAGTCTTATGCATAGGTCTTTGAAGACATCAAATGTATCTGACTTCTCTCGGATGAAGCTTATCCATGTGTATCTGGAATGGTCATCTACCACCACGTAAGCATATTTCTTCCCACCAAGACTTTCAACCTGCATAGGTCCCATTAGGTCCATGTGCAATAGTTCTAGAACTCTGGAGGTTGTGGAATGTCCCAGCTTCGGATGTGACATCTTGGTTTGCTTGCCCAACTGGCATTCTCCACATACTCTTCCTTCATCAATCAGAAGCTTTGGGATTCCTCTGACTGCTTCCTTGGATATAATCTTCTTCATTCCCCGTAAGTGGAGATGTCCAAGACGTCTATGCCACAACTTCACCTCCTGTTCTTCCTTGTCTGAGGAGCATGTTGTGGAAAAGTTAGAGACTTCAGGTTCCCACAGGTAACAGTTGTCCTTGGACCTGGTTCCTCTCATAACTTCCTGATTGTCACCATTTGTCACAATGCACAGCTCCTTAGTAAACTGAACATGAAAACCTTGATCACACAGCTGACTTATGCTGATGAGGTTTGCAGTTAGTCCTCTTACTAACAGCATATTGTTCAGTTTTGGCACTCCAGAACAGTCCAGTTTGCCCACACCTCTTATTTTTCCTTTGGCACCATCACCAAAGGTCACATAGCTGGTTGTGTGAGGTTGAATATCTACCAGTAGATTTTCCATACCAGTCATATGTCTTGAGCATCCACTGTCAAAGTACCAGTCTTCTCTGGAAGAAGCCCTTAGGGCAGTGTGTGCTATCCTAGCATGCCATTGTTGCTTCTTAATGGGAACACATCGCTTATGTGTTTTATGCTTAGGTCTGACATGTGAGGCTCTGTTAGGGAAACCATGAATCCAGTAGCAGAAGGCTTTTATATGTCCAAGCCTACCACAGTGGTGACACCTCCAATCCTGGTATTTCCTCTTCTGATGATCATTCATCCTAGATCCTCGATGTTGAGACATTGGCTTTGACTTCTGCTTGTACTTATGAACTTTAGCCTTTGGGCGTTTGTGTTCGGTTGAGGATCTTTTCCCAAATCCTAGGCCAGATTTGGTTCCAGATTGCTGTCCCACCTTGAGAATCTCTTCCAAGGTGTCAGTTCCCTTATTCATCATTCTGATGGAGTTAGTCATCTGGTTCAGCTTGGAGGTCAGCAGGGCTATTTCACCATTTAGACCCTCTATGACAAACAGTTGCTTTTGTCTCTCATCTTCCAGTTCCTTGATGAGTTTCTTCTGCTTTTCTCCTTGTGCACGCACCTCTGCACTGGTGGAACACAGCTTCTTATAGGCTGCAGCAAGTTCATCAAAAGACAGTTCATCTGCACTTGAGTCATCATCAGAGGCACAAACACTGGTTAGTGCAGTGACATGTTTGGCAGATTCTCCTTCAGATTCACTTTCAGAATCTCCTTCAGACCATGTGATAGCTAGCCCCTTATTTTGCAATTTGAGGTAAGTAGGGCATTCAGCTCTGACGTGTCCATACCCTTCACAACCATGACACTGGATCCCCTTGCCATGGTTGAACTTCTCATCAGAAGTTGATCTTTTCTTAATGTCAGACGGGATGTTCTTGACATTAGGTCTACCTCTTTGATCAATCTTCTTCACGAACTTGTTGAACTGCCTCCCAAGCATGGCTAAGGCTTCTGATATACTTTCATCACCTTCAGTATATCCTGCTTCTGACTCCTCTTCAGCATTAGATACAAAAGCTATGCTTTTGTTCTTCTTCTCAGCATACTCACCCAAGCCCATTTCAAAGGTTTGGAGGGAACCAATGAGCTCATCCACCTTCATGTTGCATATGTCCTGCGCCTCCTCTATGGCTGTGACCTTCATAGCAAATCTCTTAGGCAAGGACCTGAGAATCTTTCTTACAAGTTTCTCTTCAGCCATTTTCTCACCTAGTCCACCAGAGGTGTTTGCAATTTCAAGAATATTCATGTGAAAGTCATGAATAGTCTCATCCTCTTTCATCCTCAGATTTTCAAACTTGGTGGTCAGCATCTGAAGTTTGGACATCTTCACCTTGGAAGTACCTTCATGAGTTACCTTGAGGGTATCCCAAACTTCCTTAGCTAGTTCACAGTGGTGTACCATCCTGAAGATGTTCTTGCTGATTCCATTGAACAATGCATTCAAGGCCTTGGAATTTCCAAGAGCTAACGCCTCTTGCTCCTTGTCCCACTCTTCTTCAGGAATCTGCACACTGACTCCATCTTCACCTGTCCTCATTGGATGTTCCCATCCTTTGTTGACAGCTCTCCAGACTTTGCTGTCTAGAGACCTTAAGAAGGCTATCATACGAGGCTTCCAGTCATCATAATTAGATCCATCCAACATGGGTGGTCTGTTTGAGTGTCCTAAATCCTTGTCCATGGTACTAGAAAGTAACTTCCCTAGATCTCACCCAGAAATTCACAAGCAGGGTGCCTGCTCTGATGCCAATTGAAATTCTAGTTATCAGACTTTGGATGTCACACTGGTTGTTATGACATCCAATTCTGCACAGACAGGGATTATGCAGAACTTAACAGTAAGTGCAGTAAATAACACAAGTAATTGTTCACCCAGTTCAGTCCAACATGACCTACATCTGGGGGCTACCAAGCCAGGGAGGAAATCCACTATTAGTAGTATCAATTCAAAGCTAAACTCACCCGTTTACAACTTATCACTTAATCCCTACCCAATGCAATTTCAATCTTAACCTAAGATCAGAGTTCCTACTCACTCCCCCTCAATCACCTCAGTGATATTAAAGACACTTTGAAGTCACACTTCAAAAACAACTCTTGATTATGCTTCACAGCTTAAATCAAGATACACAACACTCACGCTTAAAAGCTTTGAGTGACACAACACTTACAACTCAATGAACACCCTATGCCAAAGCTATCATCTACTTGATAATTGCTTGGCTTACAAGATACGTCTAATACTAGACTCACAAAAATACAGCAGTGAAGTATGATGGACACACAAAATCTTCACGCCTCTAAATCCCCGAAACTGAATGAAGGAACGCCTTCCTTTTATATTGCAGCATCCTGGGCTTTTGCACCTGTATTCTCCTGAATTTAAGGTCACACAAGTTCCCATAAATTCAACATTTAGCTTACTAACAAATAGGCTATTTGTTAGGTTCATTGAATGTAGATTGGTTGTTGATTTCCTGGTTTTTCTCTAAGCTGTTGACTTCCTAAAGAATAGCCTGAGAAAAAGCTGAAACAGAAAACTGAACAACCTACAATATAGCATATGCTGTCAGGCATGAATGTCACGACATTCAGCTTGACATCAAGGTCCATATGCTGAGTCTGTTTTTCCAGAAAACAGACTGTACAATTTTGCTGACCTGTACATGATCAAAATGACCATACTACAGTAACAGCTTACATTAATAAATGTCAAAGTGTCCAACTTAACATTTACACATTTGGCCTTAAGTTAGTTTTGTTATTCTCTTGAAGAACAAACTAAGTTACATGCTGAAGTATAACAGAACACCACTCTGTCTAATCTTCAGCAGCTGCTTTCAATGAGGAATGTCATAACATCCAGTTTGACATTCAATCAGTAGGCCTTATGCCAGGTCTGGTTCTTCCTTGATAACCAGACTGCACTTAAATACTAAGTTCTAACAGAACTCCTGCTGTTCTATTCCTTAGTATCTGTTAACAGGTATGAGTGTCACAACATCCAGTTTGACATTCAATAAATCATGTGTTAGCTAGTCCTGCAGTAACTACAATGTAGTCACACATACATGTTATGACATCAGTCAAGACATTAGTGTTTTACCATATAATGCAGCCAATTAAACACCTACAATAATATTACTTTATAATAACACACTCCATGTGTATGTTTTTTAGAGATCCTTTCACATCGATGAAAGCCGGCAAAAATATTGTATTCAATTGGCCGGAAAAAGACTCCGAGGATTTCGATCCTTTTTGTCCAACAAATTTCTCAAGGATGAGGAAGGAAAATTTGTTGAAGCAGAACGGCCAATGAAGTATGCCGAGATTTTTTCAGCCGACGAATGGGATAACTTTATCGCCAAACGAAGAAACGAAAAATTCCATGTAATGTCTATTAATTATGGTATTATACAATTGTTAAGTTACTTGGTTCTAATATGCCTTAAACTTTTTTATCCAGGAAGTAAGCGACAAAAATCGGAAAAGGGCATCAAAACCCGCGTATCCGTACAAAAAAGGGCGTACGGGATATGCACGGTTACAACAAAGAATTGTGAGTATATTCAAATGCTATGAGCTTATACATTGTCACAATATGTTATAATTGATGATCTTATAATCTAATTCAATGTGTAGCTAGCCGAGGAGAAAAGTGACGCAACATCTCTTCCGGAGCACGTATTATGGAAGGCTGCTCGGGTTGGGAAGGATGGGGCTGTCGTTGAAGCGGTCCAAAATGTTTATGACGAATGTGTAAGTATATGTAACATTATTTATTTAATTATATCGAAAATTTTGTTAGACATATAATTCATTTTTAATCTCCTCTAATAATATTTCAGGAGACTTTATCCCAAACCTTACCTTCAACCGAGGTCCAGGATTGCAGGAGCGTACTTAGTCGAGTACTAAATGTTCCTGAGTATTCCGGTCGTGTGAGGGGTAAGGGTTTTGGTGTGACTCCGTCGTCATTTATAAAAAAACCAAAAACAAAAAATCCTACCAACAAAGAGGTGATGGAGACCTTGGCGGAGTTAAGGGCACAAGTACTCCAACTGTAAAACGAGAATGCAAGGTATAGAGAGGAAAGGTGCGCCTCCGAGGCAAAAGATACTAGTGACCGAGCTAGTATCAATTGTCAACCGAAATTTCCCGAGGTAATTATATATGTTATTATGAAATTAAAATAGCATTTTTTTACTTGACACATATACACGTTAACAATAACATTTATTATTGGTTTAGGGCATTTCACCTTGTCAGCTGTATCTATCGTCACCAACTTATCGCATGGTTGGCAAGGGAAAAGTGCACAACACTTCGGGTGAATTACTTCACCATAATCCCCTCCCGGTGGGATATATGAAAGTTTCGGTTGACCTTGTATTAGATACCGACGCGCTTCTACCATTACCTGACGTTGTTTCAGAGACAACGTTGATGCGAGAAGCAGTCGGATCCTTTGTTGGATGGCCGTCAGATCTAATTTTCCCAGATGCCGAGGTATATATGTTCTAAATGATTATGAATCTTTAGTATTCACATTTCAATTCAGCTACAATTATGATATTTAATCAATCCTTATTACATGGTAATGTTAGACTCCTACAAGACCCACGCATAAAGCTGGTAAAGGGATTTCAAGACGCATCGAGTCGGTTGCATCTCAAAAAGAGGTACAAATATATATACCTATTGAATTATATACGCAACGATTCTGTTGCATCACAAAAAGTCATGATTTAATTTATATGAATTTTTAGGTTCCCGATCGAAAGTTGAAAAAAGCTGGTAACGATATTCCTCCAACGACGTCCGGGACAAAATCTCAAATTATGATGCGTCTTGAGAAAATGGTGGAAGAGTCCGATATTATACGCGGCGCCATCCGTAGTGTAGATTTTGATGAAGGTGTTTTCGGATTTGCTCATTCCGAAATAATTGCAAAGGAGGACATGCAACAACTTTTTGAACACGAAGAATTGGGCATCGCTGTCATTCATACATACATATGGTACTCCGATCAATCTATTATTTACTTAGTTGAACAATTTATTTACACATTTCAATGAGTAGTCTAATGTTTATTATGTTTCTATTTAAGGTATATGTATGTAACATTGATGCGGGGAACTGAATTGTGTAACCGATTCAATTTTATTGCTGCTTCCCGTATCAACACAACGCTTATAACGAAAAATCCAACATCCGTAAAGAATGAACTAGTCGATAGATTCATGGCGGCCGGCGATAATACTACACCCAGTTTGTATTTTTTACCGTTTAATTCTGGCAACGGATTAGATTTTCTTTCTAATAATTTCATTCTAATCTATGTATATCTTTTACGTAGAAAATTTTCATGCATCTAAATTTTTGTTTTATTTTATAGTGGTCATTGGGTGTTGGTTGCTATGGATCTTTCGAGACTAATTGTATATTATCTCGATTCATTATCGGGTGATTGGAGTAAATATCCGAGTATGAAGAAGACGGTTGACGCGTAAGTGAAATTCCCCTAAATATTCGTGTGTATTTGTATATTTAATTATGTCTGTCAGATTGATCTCAATATACGTTTTTATTTTGTTAGGGCAATACTAAAATTTAGATCGAAAAAGAATTACCGCAATAGGAAGGACATTACCTGGGTCAGAGTTCAGGTATATATTAAGTATCTTATTTTTGCTTATAATAGTGTTTGTTTTTTTGCTTATAATAGTGTTTGTAAGAAATTAACTATATATATTGTTTGTTTTTCTGTGTAGTGTCCTCAGCAAAATAATTCGGTCGATTGCGGATTTTTTGTATTGAGATTTATGAGAGATATCATTGCGTTGAATCGTATAGACATCCCAAAAATGGTATGGAATAATTGTTGATTCCTTAGGATTGGCATTAATTTTAGAAAACAAATAATGTAATCATCTCTGTTGTTTTAATATGTTGGGTTGAAGAAATTCAACATCTGGACCAACATGTCATGTACGATGTCACGACATCAGGTCAGTGACATCGCACATGTGTAGGAAACTGAATTAATTAATTCAGTATATGTCATGGGATCAGCAAGGATATCTGGTGAATATCCTAACTCCCATGTGGAGGTCTTGAAGACTAATTCAGAATATATATAGGCTCAAAATATGGAGATATATATGGAGAGAGATTAGGAACTTGAAGACCTTGTTTTTAGCAGAATTTTTCTGCTGAAGTTGTAACAGCAAAGAACAAGTCTGCTGCAGCTTTCTGAAGGCCCAAATCCAGTTGGGTGATTAGGTTATAAATAGCTGATTGTAATCTAGTTTTTGTAAGCCTCTTAGAATGAATTTTTAAGGGTGTGTGTAAGGTAAACCTCCCAATCTGTGGGAAGGTTACCATGTGTCTCTCAGTGGTAAACCTGAGAGTGTTTGTCACTCAAAGCCTGTAGGCAAGAGTGATTATGTTCTTGAATGAAGCTGTGAAGCAAGTTCAAGGTGTTTGCACATTACATTGTATTTGTAGTGATAGGAATGGAAACTGGAGGTTTCTATCTAGGAGTTCCTAGGTATAGATTGCATTGGGTAGGGATTAAGTGATGAGTTGTAAACGGGGGAGTTTAACTCTGAATTGATACTACTAATAGTGGATCTTCTTCCTGGCTTGGTAGCCCCCAGATGTAGGTCATGTTGGACTGAACTGGGTTAACAAATTCCTGTGTTTGTTTTCCTTCTGTATGATATAATCATGTCTGCCATAACTAAGCATGTATTCCAGTCTGTTCATCAAGATAATAGCAGACCTGATACATAGCCTTCTGTTGGAATGTCAATCAGAATGTTTTGACATTCATCAACAACAGCTCATACTGTTTAATAAGCTGATGAATTCAGTTCAGTATGTAGTGAAGTCTGGAGTTCAATAGCACAACAGACCTGGCCAAAAGATCATTGTGAAACTGTCAAACTGGATGTCTTGACAGTTCTTCCAGTAAGCTGATACTGAAGTAGAGACTGGTTGGTCTTTTACAGTACAGCAAATTTAGCACAGTCTGTTTTCAGGAACCAAACAGACTTAGCATAGGGTTCTGGACTTGGATGTCAAACGGAATGTTGTGACATTCACTCACGACTACATATGCTATATTGTTGGATGGTTAGTTTTTCTGTTTCAGGATTTTTCTCAGGCTATTCTTCAGGAATCCACCAGCTGATCTAAAATCTAGGAAACTAACAACTAAGCTACAATTAATGAACCTGACAAATATTCTATTTGTTAGCTCCTTAATAAGTGGAGATTAGTTTAA
>NW_026113125.1:0-40142 GCF_024323335.1 Lathyrus oleraceus | reverse complement strand
GAGTAAGAGAAACAAGCTCAAACATCTCGCACTATAAACAGTCAGTCGAGAGTTCCATTTCAAAATTTTACAAATATGACTTTTCCAAGATCACACTTTCAAGGAACTCATGACAGTGAAGCCGACCCAAGTAGAATTACACATATAATGATGTTACACTTGGTTGGTGAAAATCAATATAGACATTATATATTACATTGTATAATTTCTTTATTCGTCATATCTCATTTTATATATATTTAAACCCGCAGATCATAATTGCATATCACTTAATCAACTAAACAACATGAGTCAATCTGATACAAGTATAAGGGATATTATTCTAAGTATGCGATTAGTAATTTTTACACATGTGTGTGTGTGTGGTGTGTGTGTATATATATATATATATATATATATATCTATATATAATATATATATATTATATATATATATATATATATATAATATATATCTATCTATATATATATATTATATATAATATATATATATATTTATTTTTGTATCAGATGATATGGATGTTGGTGAAGCTTTGGAGGATGCATTAATATCATATGTTAACATGGATGCCAGAGAAAATGGTGCATCATCATGTCGTCCTCAAGGTATGTTCAAAAACATTTTGTGTCAAATAAATGTAGCTTTTACTCAAGTGACATAAAATTTAAATCATGCAATATTAAAATATTAGAATTGAGGCATCTTAAAATATTCTTATGTCATTTTATTTTATTTTACCAATTTCATACCCACATTCTTTTATCGAACATTAATGGCAAGTTTAAGAAGTCTAGGAGAAATCATCTTGGCAACTGCATCATCTGGTATAGTTGCATCATTGTTACCCGGTGGTAGGACTACACACTCTCGATTTAAGATACCTATTGATATACAACCGAGTTCCATTTGTGGTATTCAAAGCAAAAAGATCTTGCAAATCTCAATAGAGTTGATGCCGCAATAATTTGGGATAAAGCACCAATGACAAACAAAATTTGTTTAGAAGTCTTAAATCGATCATTACAAGACATTTGTAGCAACAATGTCCATTTGGTGGAAAAGTTCTGATAATGGGAGGAGATTTTCGTCAAGTTCTTTCTGTTGTAAGAAAAGGTACTAAGGCACAAATGATTTCAGCGTGTATTGTTCAGTCTCATTTATGGGATCAAACCAATTTTGCGTTTGCGTCAAAATATGCGATCATTGCATGATTAATAGTTTGTAGAATTTCTTATTCGCATTAGTGATGGTGTTGAACCTACCAAACCAGATGACATGGTAAAGTTACCTTCACATATTGTAATCCCATGGGAAGGTGAATATTCCATACAAGTACTTATCCAACATATTTTTCCTGATTTAGAATTGCATGGTTGGATGCCCCATATATGGTACAAAGAGCTATTTTGACACCAACAAATGATGATGTCTAAAAATTTAATGATATGATTATCGACCAGTTTCCAGGAGAAGAACATAATTTGTTGTTGTTTGACGAGGTTGAAGGGGATAATCATAATTTATACCAGCAAGAATTCTTAAACTCATTACACAAGGTTTTGCCATCACATATTCTAAAGATAAAAAGATGCACCATTGATGTTGTTACGAAATCTAGATCCTAGATATGGATTGTGTAATGGGACGCGGTTATTGTGTCATGGTTTATTTATGAATATGTGGATGTGAAAATCTTGACAGAAAATAACGCAGGAAAATGAGCTTTTTTGCCCGTAATTAAAATAAAAACATCTGCAAGTGATGAGTTGCCTTTTGTCCTTAGTAGAAAGTAATTTCCTGTGCGACTAAGTTTTGCAATTACAATAATAAATCACAAGGACAAACCATTCCAAATGTTGGAATATATCTTCCATGACATGTTTTTACTCATGGGCAATTATATGTGGCTTTATCCAGGGTGTTTTCACAGACTACGACAAGAGTTTTAACTAGGGAAAGAAATTTGAAAGGAGAAGATGTGACTACACAAAAAATGTAGTCTTCAAAAAAATTCTTTTATCACACCCGCATGTCTTTATTAAGTACATTAAAAAAATGGCTCACACATTGATTCCCATTTTGGTTACATGACATACCAAGATTATATTTTATTCTTTATATCATAACTAAATATAATTTTCTTTTGCTTTAATATACACCCAAACTAGAACACAGTGAAATCTTCCAATTATGTAAGGACTTGAGACGGAAGAATGTTGAAACTTGCTTCGACATAAAAGTAAGTTATACTTAATCTTTTCTTTTATGCTTTTACTAGCGTTCAGACGGGCACTTCGATGCCCGTTTGTCCGCTTTTTTTATTGCGCTAACGTGTGTATACCTTTTATGATGTTTTTCACATATGTCCTATTAAAAAAACATTACTTGGACACATTTATTAAAAATAAAATTAATATGATAAATATTCACTTTCAACATGTTTTAGTAAATTATTATTTAAATTTGAGTAATCAACATTAAAAAAGGTGAAACATAATATCTCCCTCTCTCTCTCTCTCTCTCTCTCTCTCTCTCTCTCTCTTATATTTAAGTAATAATATTCACTTTCAACATGTTTTAGTAAATTAATATTTAAATTTGAGTAATCAACATTAAAAAATTGAACATAATACTCTCTCTCACTCTCTCTCTCTCTCTCTCTCTCTCTCTCTCTCTCTCTTATATTTAAGTAATAATTTACTAAAACATATTGAAAATGAATATTTATCATCTTAATTTTATTTTTAATAAATGTGTCAAGTAATATTGGACTGGATGATACTGGTATTTGAAAAGGATTGTAAGGAATCTTTAAAGTAGCCATGTGATCTTCATCATAAACCTTCTCCACCACAAAAGTCCCTTGGTTAATCAATTGTTGAATACCCCATCTCAACTCTTCATACTTTTGAGGGTTCAACAAACATTGTTCGCAATCAGGCGGGCAACCCAGAAACACATCATTCAACAATAACTTCTCTTTAACCAAAGTCAAGGAGGTCTTCATCTCATCAACTCTTTACACCAAGCTACGTTCTCCAGACTCTTCCAACATACTCACATAATGGCTGACATGAGGAGGCATATGATTGTCATTGACATTAGGACCATTATGTGTGAACAAAATAACCTTAGAACTAATTAGATCATGTATCTTGTGCTTCATAGCTTTGCAGTTTTCAATAGTGTGCCCGGGAGCACCAGAGTGGAATCCACATCTTGCATTGGCATCGTAACTAGGAGGAAGAATGGTTGGAGGAGGTACCAATTCCCTCAGTTAGATCAATGAGCCTCAGAGTAGATGAGCAAGTAATTGACTATATGGCATATGGATAAGATCAAATTTTATTTCAAGCTTTCTCTGCCTTTGTTGGTTTGGCTGATAGTAGTTCTGACATTGAGGAGCATATGTTTGTTGATACTACATATGTGGGTGATATGGCATAGGTTGTTGTCCAACAGGAATCACAAAAACTTGTTGCTGATACGGACTAGGAGTCACCTCTGCAACCAGATAATAAGGCACCATATAAGCGTTGCCCTTTTCTTTAGAGGTTGAGGCAGCATTCGCCTCCCCTTCTTTCTTTTTAGTGAACCCAGCATAAGGCTTCTTTGCCCCATTTGACACAACAACATGAATTTGAATTTTCCCACTTTTGAAACAATTCTCAATTCTTTCACCAGCGACTACCAAATCATAAAACCCCAAAGATGAACTCCCCACCATTCTGTCCAAATAAGGCCCTTGAAGGGTACTCATAAACATGTCTACCAGTTATCTCTCCAAAAGAGGAGGTTGAACTCTGGCATCCAGATCTCTCCACCGTTAGGCATATTCTTTGAATGATTCCTCTAACTTCTGAGTAAGACTCTAAAGGCAAGTCTTGCTTGGAGCCATAGTTGTATTGTACTGATAATGTTTCAGGAAGGCTTCAGTTAGCTCCCTCTAAATGCGTATTTGCGTACGTTCCAACTGCATATACCATTCGAGGGAAGCCCCATTAAGGCTGTCTTAGAAAAATGAATTAATAACTTTTCACCGTCAGATTGCGTGGCCATCTTTTTGCAATAAGATCGAACGTGGGTCATTGGGCAGCTGACCCCCTTGTATTTCTCAAAATCTGGGATCTTGAATTTGGCAGGAATCTTCACATCGGGTACCAAACACATATCTGCAGCATCCAAACCGAAGGCACCAAAACCTTTAGTAGCTTTCATTTTCTCTTCTAGAACACATAACTTCTTCTCCACTTTAGCAGGTGAGGACCCATAGGCATCATTGACTGAATCATCTTTAGGAATGAAAAAGGCATCTTGATGATCATCTATCTCAGTGTGGGCTCCCCCATGGATAGGGATGTTGAAAGTATGACAAACATTCTGGTTAAAGGGACCACCCTCGGGAGGTGGTTGAGTTACAACTAGAGCATTGTTACCCCCCAATGGATTCATTGGAATTGTCACAACAAGATTATTATAATCGACTCTCAGATTATCTTGACGGATCTCTTCCTGGCCCCTGGCTATAACTTGCATTGCTTCCATCAGCTGACACATTTAGATCCTCATAGTAATCATATCCTCCCTTATAGTAGCTTGATTTCCTTCCAATTAATCCATGATTATCTTCTAATTAGTGTTGGTGTTGTACGGATGCCGGAAAGTCAGCTTGACGACAGTAGTTCTTCTGACTGAAGGCCAAATAACAATGAGTTCATTGGTCTTGTCTTTATTAAATGCAAAATGATGCGTGAATGATGATGATGCATGCAAAAAGTTTTATTATTATTATTATTTTATGATTTCTAAGGAATCACATGACTTATCTATTATTACGAGTAATCATAGAGCATAAAAAAAAGATAGAAGATAGTGCCCAAATAAAGGGAAATACTCATTTTATTCGATATGGAAGAATAAATAATACAAATACAACTCAACAGTCTGCTAAATGATCTACAACGTGATCAACCTGAAACCTCTCAAATACAACTCTACAGACAAAAATAAAATGAAATACAACCAATGGAGTGTTGTAAGGAAACATAACATCATAGGCCTCCTTCAACAGCTCGAGTATATCTTCAAGTGAGTGAACAACAAACTGAGCTAGACGTGCATGTCTGCCATTCTAGTATTGTGCATCATTGATAAGGTTATGCAACAATGTATGATTAGGCCCATTCAACAAATCTTCCAGGAAGGATTCCTTCTGATCCAAAAGAACTTGAAGATGACGGTTGTGTCTCTCCCAATGAGTGACCTCTTGGTTGAGAATGTTGGTATCTTCAATATTCTTGTGTGCGTGACTCTTCAACTCTCGGATTTCTTCAAACCTCTTGCCAAATTCATTCTGACATTGAGAAAGAGAAACTTCTAGCTACTTGACACGACCCTGTTCTTCTTTCAACTCTTTCTTGCAACTATCCAATCGGTCTTGAAGCTTTCTGAGCCGATTTTTGCAGTTTATCTCTATCTTGTTGGCTTTGTACTGAGCTTCGGCAAGTTGCTTCTTCTTGGCATAAAGGTTGTCATAAGTTCCCTTAAAAGCTTCACTTACTTTCCTCATCTTGTATTGTTCTTCTTGAACCTTATTAGTTGCCTTGAGTGCTCGTTCCCTCTTCTAATTAAGGTTGAGCTTCAAGTTTTCCCTATCCAAAGTGAGTTTACCAATGTTAGATTAGAGATCATCATTCTCCTTTTCCAACACCTTGATAACCTCCTTGAATTTTTCAATCTCGGAGATAGGAACAACAACAAGCTCAACAGGTTTGATGTTCATAGAAGGCTCAGGTAGAAATGGAAACAAAACTTCTTTGACCCTCTCCTTGACCCACTGTGTGTAGGCTTCCTTTGCTATACAATTATTCTTTCCCAGTTCAGCCTTTCCTTGGCGGCAAATCTCTCCCTAAGCTCAAATAATCCTTTTCTGAAACTCTACATTGTCAACCCCTTCACACAAGACAAAATCCTCCAACTGCTCGGAGTTTGCTTTATCTAACATCGGGTAGCTCAACTGTTGCAATGCCAATCTTGGATTGTAGTTAATTCCACCTTTTGTACCTAAGAGAGGCACATTAGGGAAAATACCACAATTAATAATGATCTTGACATCGTCATAACTTTGAGAGTACCATGAGATATCTTCAGTTATCAAAGACATGAATGATCCTCTAAGACCATTTAAGATTGCCCTTATTGTCAACAAAAGGACCATTGCTTGGTAGATGAGACATGAACCATCTCTACAACATAGGAACACATCACACAATGGTTCCCTTCTTCTTCTTCTGATTCCTCGCATGAATGGAATAGTAAGTATCAGCAAGAAAAGTCGGAACATGATTCTTGGTCATAAAGATGTGAATAGAGGTCAAATCCACAAAATCTTCCATGTTAGGGAACAATACAATCCCATATACGAGCAAGGCAAGAATATCATTGAAAGCACTCCAACTTCTAGCATCAGCAAAGGTAGTGGTCTGTCTACCAGAAACTTCAGAGTAAAACCATGAGTTTCACCCTTGAGTTTGAGGTTTAGTTCCACTTATTTCTTCTCCAAATGAATGACTTTAGCTAGATGATGATACTTAAGAAACTCCATTGTACTGACAAAAGGAACATGATTCTGAATTTCAACCCTCAAGATATGTGAATATTCCTCCTGAGTTGGAGCCAACTGATAATTTTGGAAAGTAAAGCACCTCAACAGAGAGTCATAGAACTATGTAAGAGTATGAAGGGTTGTTGTATTAACTTCTGTGTTGAGAATATCCAGGAGATTACCATAGTGATAAAATTGTAGTATTATTATAGATTAAAAATAAACAATATATTTTTCTATATAAAAATAATAATATATCAAACGACTTAAAATAACATGTTATATTTTTCACAAAAATTTAATAATAAATAAAATGAGCATATAATAAATATTTAAATACTGAACTATAAAATATTAATATATCAAAAATTTATGTTTAAAAAGAAAATAAGATTAAAAATATTGTTAAGGGATAGAATAATTAACTTCAAAATATTACAAGGCTATTTTATAAATTATCACGAGAGAATTGGTGTTAAGAAGTGAATAGAAATATGATGTTGTAGGAATAATGTTGCTTTAACTATAAATATATTATATAATTTCGATTCCAAAAATTAACAACTAAACATCATTAACCGAGTGGAAGGAAACTATTTTTATTTGCTATAGGGTACGAGTTCAATCCCCAATATAATTTATTTACTTAGATGGAGTCAATAGGTGTTCACTAATGATAACGAAAAATATGTGTGTTGGTGTATAAAATGCTGACAACTGAGCATAAATTGTGTTTGATAAAGTCTCACATTATAGGTTTTAAAAGTACGGAGCATAAGATATAAAAGTAAAGTGTATGACACAATATAATTTATTTACTTGGATGGAGTCGATAGGTGTTTACAAAAGGGTGCGAGTAGAAGAAGGTCCACCTAAGTGGTAGACCCTACATCATAATTCGTTGCAATAACTATTGTGCATCATAAATTTCAAAATTTTGGTTTTCTAGTATCAAAATTTTTTAATAACAGTTTTGTATTCTCCACTTAGAACACGTGGATGGTTTGTAAAAAATATAACTTAACTTGATATTAATGATGACTATAATCAATATTTTTTTCACATAGGTATGTTTGGAGTGGGAAACTCGTAGACTACTTTGTTTTCAAGGTCTTTGGAGTTTTGGCGTTTGCATGTATCAAGTAAGACAAGTTTGATGTTAAGGTTGTGAAATGTATTTATATTGGTTATTCTAAAGGTATGAAGGGCGAGGAAACTTTGTCATACTATATTCTTTTAAAAGTTTATTATTAGTATTTCAATTATATGTTTAGCAAACATTGAATGAAACATAACAAAAATATGACAAGATTCAAAGTATTGTGAAAAGACTGAATCAAGTCAAAATCACTCTAGTAAAAAAAGTTATACAATGTTTACATGGTGAGAGTTATAGTGACATACTAGAGCGAGTGTGGCGCACAAAAGTGGAGAAAATATTTTAAAGAAATAAGGAAAATGACATTAAACGTGGCACACATGATATTATGCGCAAAGTGATTTGATGAAGCAATCAACATTGAGAGCTAATAGGAAAATGGACAATGCCAAGCACATTAACACGGCGCATTATGAGAATCTACCAGAGGTCGCATAAGTAAAAACAAGATAACGCAATACACCTAATGCTTGGTGCAACATATTTGTGTAATTTAGTTGTTTAACAATGTGCATTATGTTGGTCATATATAGAGTTTCTTAATTCTAATCAAAGTGAAACCAATGGTTGGTTATATATTTTCTTTGATTCTAATGATAATGAAAAATATGTGTATTGGTGTATAAAATGGTGACAACTGAGCATAAATTGTATTTGATAAAGTCTCACATTATAAGTTTTAAAAGTATGGAGCATAAGATAGAAAAGTAAAGTGTATGACACAATATAATTTATTTACTTGGATGGAGTCGATAGGTGTTCACAAAAGGGTGCGAGTAGAAGAAGGTCCACCTAAGTGGTAGATCCTACATCATAATTCGTTGCAATAACTATTGTGAAACCAATGGTTGGTTATATATTTTATTTGATTCTAATGATAATGAAAAATATGTGTATTGGTGTATAAAATGGTGACAACTGAGCATAAATTGTGTTTGATAAAGTCTCACATTATAAGTTTTAAAAGTGTGGAGCATAAGATATAAAAGTAAAGTGTATGACACAATATAATTTATTTACTTGGATGGATTCGATAGGTGTTCACAAAAGGGTGCGAGTAGAAGAAGGTCCACCTAAGTGGTAGACCCTACATCATAATTCGTTGCAATAACTATTGTGCATCATAAATTTCAAAAATTTGGTTTTCTAGTATCAGAAAATTTTAATAACAGTTTTGTATTCTCCACTTAGAACACGTGGATGGTTTGTAAAAAGTATAACTTAACTTGATATATAATCAATATTTTTTTCACATAGGTATGTTTGGAGTGGGAAACTCGTAGACTACTTAGTTTTCAAGGTCTTTGGAGTTTTGGCATTTGCATGTATCAAGTAAGACAAGTTTGAGGTTAAGGTTGTGTAGTGTATTTATATTATTTATTCTAAAGGTATGAAGGGCGAGGAAACTTTGTCATACTATATTTTTTTTAAAGTTTATTATTAGTATTTCAATTATATGTTTAGCAAACATTGCATGAAACATAACAAAAATATGACAAGATTCAAAGTATTGTGAAAAGACTGAATCAAGTCAAAATCACTCTAGTAAAAAAAGTTATACAATGTTTACATGGTGAGAGTTATAGTGACATACTAGAGCGAGTGGGGCGCACAAAAGTGGAGAAAATATTTTAAAGAAATAAGGAAAATGACATTAAATGTGGCACACATGATATTATGCGCAAAGTGATTTGATGAAGCAATCAACATTGAGAGCTAATGGGAAAATGGACAATGCCAAGCACATTAACACAACGCGTTACGAGAATCTAACAGAGGTCGCATAAGTAAAAACAAGATAACACAATACACCTAATGCTTGGTGCAACATATTTGTGTGATATGGTTGTTTAACAATGTGCATTATGTTGATCATATATAGAGTTTCTTAATTCTAATCGAAGTGAAACCAATGGTTGGTTATATATTTTATTTGATTCTAATGATAATGAAAAATATGTGTATTGGTGTATAAAATGGTGACAACTGAGCATAAATTATGTTTGATAAAGTCTCACATTATAAGTTTTAAAAGTATGGAGCATAAGATATAAAAGTAAAGTGTATGAAACATTATAATTTATTTACTTAGATGGAGTCAATAGGTGTTCACGAAAGGGTGCGAGTAGAAGAAGGTCCACCTAAGTGGTAGACCCTACATCATAATTTGTTGGAATAACATTTGTGCATCATAAATTTCAAAATTTTGGTTTTCTAGTATCAGAAAATTTTAATAATAGTTTTGTATTCTCCACTTAGAACACGTGGATGGTTTGTAAAAAGTATAACTTAACTTGATATTAATGATGAATATAATCAAATTTTTTTCACATAGGTATGTTTGGAGTGCGAAACTCGTTGACTACTTTATTTTCAAGGTCTTTGGAGTTTTGGTGTTTGCATGTATTAAGTAAGACAAGTTTGATGTTAAGGTTGTGAAGTGTGTCTTTATTGGTTATTCTAAAGGTATGAAGGGCGAGGAAACTCTGTCATACTATATTTTCTTAAAAGTTTATTATTAGTATTTCAATTATATGTTTAGCAAACATTGCATGAAACATAGCAAAAATATGACAAGATTCAAAGTATTGTGAAAAGACTGAATCAAGTTAAAATCACTCTAGTAAAAAAAGTTATACAATGTTTACATGGTAAGAGTTATAGTGACATACTAGAGCGAGTGTGGCGCACAAAAGTGGAGAAAATATTTTAAAGAAATAAGGAAAATGACATTAAACGTGGAACACATAATACTATGCACAAAATGAGTTGATGAAGCAATCATCATTGAGAGCTAATAGGAAAAATGGACAATGCCAAACACATTAACACGACGCGTTACGAAAATCTGACAGAGGTCGGACAAGTAAAACAAGATAACACAACATACCTAATGCTTGGTGCAACATATTTGTTTGATTTATATGTTTAACAAGTGTGCATTATGTTGATCATATATAGAGTTTCTTAATTCTAATCGAAGTGAAACCAATGGAAAATGAAAGCTACCGTACATAGTTATAATTTTCATGATGAAGTTGAAGTATAACTCTGATTGTAAAAGGACGAAAAAACAACAAATAAACTATGACAATGTTACATGCAATGCAATGGAAAATTTTGCTTGTTCTTAATATTGTTTCAACCCTAAAAGCTCATTATTAACACCTATTTAATAAGAAGCAAGACAAAGGTTTAAGGGTTCTATTTTTGGTTGCACACTAGGGTTCCCAAATTTCAGCAAAGAAAGACTATTTCGAGGCGAGAGTGTGAAGGTTGATGATCCATAATCATTGAATTCATGCCTGTTGATTGGAATTTCATTTAATCTTTATTATTCCTCTATAATTATAATTGTTGACACCATAAATAGTTAAAATTCTTTATATTAATTCTGAAACTAATTATCATTCAATAAAAATTGTTTAAGACCTTCAATAAAGAGTATTTTAACAAGATAAATTCTATTTTTTCTTTTTGTATTTTATTTATATTTAGCATGAATAATATGGATCATGAGATATATAACATGCTTGCCCAGATAGGATCAATAGTAATCATGAAGAAACATGACCTAGACAAATGACCTTCATTTCACTTTAGAGTATTGCTAGTTTAAGGTGTTCTCAAATAGAACCGCCATCATCATAATTTGTTGACGTGAGAGTTTGTGTCTGTGCAACCCCTCCAATTTAGTTTTTAATGTTTAGGTCTGCACATACATCTATTTTTATTAAAATCTTTTCTGTAAATGTGTATCAATATCATATGTGTTCATGTTGTCATCACATGTATAGTTTTGCACTATGCAAATTGAGTTTTCTACAAAATTGTTAAAAGGAAACAATGATTCTCGGATATTCTATCATGTATTGGAAGTTGGTAATGAGTTATGACCATATTGCTATAGAAATATTTTTTTAGGCTACAATCAAGTTTAAGTTTTGATTGTATAAAATAAGTTGATGTTGAAAATATGATACATTTGAAAAATGCTTAAGCCTGACAATAATAATAGGCCTTGAACATTAATTATGATTTGTGTAGAATAAAGTGTAGGCTGAACATCTAGGATACATGATGAGCGATACTAAGGTTATTATCTTATAAGTATACATGCTAGGTCCTTATTGCGGTCACATTGAATAAATTTATTTAAGATTTGCTCCATTGATAATTCTAAATATTGAAACACATGACTAGGCAAAGGAAGATCCAGCGTAATACCTCGATCTTTCTGAAGAACTGATTGTCATAACTTCAATAAATAAATGTGTTCTAGCATTATGTAATTTAGATTCTAATTTTATTGCTTAGGAAAATTATGCATAAATAAGTATCTTGAAGGATATTGGTAATCAAAGAAGATTACTTAATGAAAATTCTAAAGTTATAGCCAAATATTAAGCGTTACTGCACTGATGTATCATCCATTGAAAATAAGTATTTTGGAAGCTACTTTCTCAACCACTTAAGATTTTATAGCAAGTTTAATTAAAAGAAACTTATCATAATGGGCTCATGAGGCAAAATTAGACCAACTAAATACAAAAATGAATGAAATTAAAAAACCTCAATT
The DNA here is from genome assembly GCF_024323335.1 of Lathyrus oleraceus. Lineage (NCBI taxonomy): Eukaryota > Viridiplantae > Streptophyta > Magnoliopsida > Fabales > Fabaceae > Lathyrus > Lathyrus oleraceus. The sequence goes on along the minus strand of NW_026113125.1, from coordinate 27,800 downwards.
CATCTCTATTTGTAAGATATTAAAAAATATATTTTCCTTAGCCAAATAAGATTAAATCCATATACTTAAAATTAAGAAAAACTACCATTGAACGTTGAAAATGTTGAGGAGGTGGCTCAGCTACTTTGCTTAATAGATAATATTAAATTCATCTATGTAATTAAAAGAATTTATAACATTTACGCAACATTTGAAACCCACAAAACATACATGCAATGCAATGCAACATCATCAATTTATTTCAAACATTTCTTAATCAATATGGAAACAAATATTTTTATACTTCTTTCTCATTCATATGAAATCATTTCAAATCATTTTTCGAAATTATTTCTAACACAATGATGCATTTCTGCTACCATGCATCTGATTGTCTTTCAACCTAAATTTAAAAACACATACCTTGCTTCTTTTACTTGCTTCTAAAAATAAATCCTCTACAATAACGAACAAAATCATCATTTAAACGATAAAAACAAAATTTCTTTTACCTGCTTGTCCTTTTTTCAGATACATCACCAAACATGCAACCTTCACCGACTGTTTCGTCGTCAATTTGTAAATTAAAACCCATTACGACTTCTTCCTTTCCTTAGAAACTTTTTATTTACCATTTTTTCCACCTAGTCTCTTTTCATTTGCTTTCTTCCTCATTCTTCCAGCTTTGTTATATTACTTATTGTCAACAACAACTTCTGTTTAAAGCGCGTCCAGCTTCTGCTGAATCAACTCTTTCTTTATTTCCGAATCAGATGAAGATCTGCAAGAAATGCAAAACAGACATGTAACATCATCAATCTATTTGCAACATTTCATAATCAATATGAAAACGAATATATCTTTGCTTATTTCTCATTATTTGAAAACATATGACGACTGAATTTTAGCATATTTACTACACAAAGTTATGGAATTCGGTGGAGCCATAGTTAGGACAATCACTTTCTATTTTACTTCCTTTGAATAAGTGATTTATTTGCATATAAACAAACCCTAATGCTATTTATAAATTTACAACGGGCCCATTTTTCTTTTTCCAAAGCCCAATTCCCCCATCAACTACAATTAAAATATTACCTCATTTTTTATTAACTTTCTCTTTCTCAACTATATCATATTTACATGTATCATTATTTTTACACATTGTACTTTCATCATTTCTACTATCCTATATCTTATTATTTTAATATCATCCTTTTTTTCACTCATAATTTCCAACTTTTTCAATTTTTCATTAGTTATTACTATACATTTTTAAATTTCAAATTTAATTATTTTTTAACACAATATTTATTTATGTTGTTTTAAATATATCAACATTTACATATTTTATAACCACTTTAATATTATTTCTAACATAATTTCTAACATTTTTATTTAATTTCTATCTCAATTAATATATTTTCATTTGTTTTATCTTTTTATTTCAATATCTTTTGATGTGAACTTTTTCATATTTTTCATAATAAGTTTGCACATCTTTTTAAGGATATTATATTTAATTTAGTTTAATGTCAATGCATATTTTGTTTAAAATTTGAAATTTTCTTTTTTATTTCATGATAACATAATTCTTATTTTTGTTTATTTGATTATCAAGTGCGTGTCCAATATTAAATTTCCTCAAACAATCTAACATATGCGTACCTACATATTTGAGTGTCCAATATTAAATTCCCTCAAACATTCTGTGCGTAAGATTTGTTACTAATTATCTTATAAATAAGTAAGCTAAGACACCTTCATCATTTGCCGTCACACTAAAATAAGTTTATTTAAGATTTAACCCTTGAAAATATTAAATATTAAAGCACACGAAGATCCAATCTAATATTTTGAACGGCTATGTAATTTAGATTCTAATTTTAATAGATATTGCTCAGACAAATTGTGCATAAAATAAGTATATTAAAGGATATTGGTGATCATAGAAGTCTAAAATATATAACTAATGATGTGAGCTAATGCACTAATGTATCATGAGTTGAAAATAAGTATGTTAGAAAGCTACTTTGTCAATCGCTTAATTTACTTCGAAAGATACTTATCGCGTTGAACTCAAAAGGCACAATTAGACCAACTAAAGCAAAAAAAATGAATAAAATTACAAAACCTCGATACCTTGATACGTCTATTTTTAAGAAATTAAATTTATTGACCACTTAAGTTTCTGTAACATGTTTCTTCAAAAGATCCTTATTGCTTAGGAAAATTGTGCATAAATAAGTTTCTCGAAGGATATTGGTAATCAAAGAAGATTACTTAATGAAAATTCTAAAGTTATAGCCAAATATTGTGCGTTACTGCACTGATGTATCATCCATTGAAAATAAGTATTTTGGAAGCTACTTTCTCAACCACTTAAGATTTTATAGCAAGTTTAATTAAAAGGAACTTATCATAATGGACTCATGAGGCAAAAAAATTAGACCAACTAAATACAAAAATGAATGAAATTAAAAAACCTCAATTCATCTCTATTTGTAAGATATTAAAAAATATATTTTCCTTAACCAAATAAGATTAAATCCATATACTTAAAATTAAGAAAAACTACCATTGAACGTTGAAAATGTTGAGGAGGTGGCTTAGCTACTTTGCTTAATAGATAACATTAAATTCATCTATGTAATTAAAAGAATTTATAACATTTACACAACATTTGAAACCCACAAAACATACATGCAATGCAACATCATCAATTTATTTCAAACATTTCTTAATCAATATGGAAACAAATATTTTTATGCTTCTTTCTCATTCATATGAAATCATTTCAAATTATTTTTCGAAATTATTTCTAACACAAAATGCATTTCTGCTACCATGCATCTGATTGTCTTTAAACCTAAATTTAAAAATAAATCTTCTACACATACCTTGCTTCTTTTACTTGCTTCTAAAAATAAATCCTCTACAATAACGAACAAAATCATCATTTAAACGATACAAACAAAATTTCTTTAACCTGCTTGTCCTTTTTTCAGATACATCACCAAACATGCAACCTTCACCGACTGTTTCGTCGTCAATTTGTAAATTCAAACCCATTACGGCTTCTTCCTTTCCTTAGAAACTTTTTGTTTACCATTTTTTCCACCTAATATCTTTTCATTTCCTTTCTTCCTCATTCTTCCAGCTTTGTTATATTACTTATTGTCAAACATTAATAATGCATATTTAGCATAAAAAACTTTAATTTCTAGAAAAGATGCAACTATTGAATAGTTGTAATGTGCACAAAAACAAATACTCATATTCAAGGAGCTAAAACTAAACAATGTACTATCTGATACAACATAAAAGATGGGAAAAGAGACAAATAAAATGCATAATGAACACATAAATAACATTCAACACCACTGCACCCTTCAACTCATGTAAGCCTTCAAGGTATCCATCCTCTAGGCATTCAAGGAGTTAGAGCTTAAATTTTGAAAAACAGAATTGTTCAAGAAAAACATAAAGAAAAATGAGATTAAGAAGCGAAAAAAAATCATTAACTGCAATATTATTATATAAAGTTTTTCTATTTGCATTCTAATGGAGTTAGTGTAAAATTCTTCACATGTGATGCCAGCATATAAATACATACCGCTTTCAAAATATATGTTCACAATAAGTACCACATCGGAATTGTTAGAGTGAATAGTACAGAACATAAGGTATAAAGAACAAGTGTGTGATTCATTGTAACATACTTACCTGGATGGGGTCAATGGATGATCATCAAGGTCTATGGCCTAGTCAAGTGACCTCCATTGCACTTAGGAGGGGTGCTAGCCTAAGGTCTACCCAAGTGGTGGAGCCTACATCATAATTTGTTGCTGTGGGGGCCTGCGTTCGCGCGGCCCCCTCCCAATTGAAGTTACTAAATATTTGTTTCTGGCTTTGCAAAACTAACACGTTCAGACCTCTTTCTTTGTTTCTGAATTAGATGAAGATCTGCAAGAAACACATAATAGGCATGCAAACATCATCAATATGGAAACAAATATATCTTTGTATTCATCTTAATTTTAAAGACACTTGTGCTGGCACTAATTCTATAAATATTATAACAGGCTTGTTTTATATATACTGTGTATATTTGTAGCAATGTTTCTTAAATAAATTTGACACTGATTTCTTAATATTTGTACTGAAGTCGTTAATAAAAAAATTCTATTTTAGTTTAATATTACAGTGTCTATTGCAGAAATTCAACCGATTTATTCATTTATGCTTTCACTTACAACTGTTTAGTACTAGTAAATGACAGATTATAGGTACTGAAATAAGGTTACTCTGATATGATTTTTATATACCCGTAATTTTTTATGTACCTTATCACCATACCTTTAATAACCAACTACCTATACTTTTTGTTTGAGTTTATTTATTTGACCGCAGATATTCTTAGTCCCACATTGCTTATGAGAGGAATTAGATGAGTTTAAAATTATATAAAGAGAAGTTTAATCTACATTCAATATCATCTTTGCGCTTGGGGCAATGACGCAGCTAGTGAGGTTCTAACCGAGGCGCGTCTATTGCTGGTTGAAAACTATTTCCAAACCCCCTCTTAGGCTTGAGGCAACTCAAGCCTTTGAGAATTTTTGGAAGGACTCCCTTAGGGGTAAAGTCCTACAATTTTAGCCTAAATTTTGAATATTGAAAAATTGGAATTCTCCCATCCCTTTACTATATCTAGCCCAGTTCTTTTGCTTGACCCAAAAGATAAATTGTTATGATGACATCATTCATCACAAAGAGAGGCTTCACTAAAATGAATTTCAACATATATATTGTTATGACTTATGATGACAGCATTGAGCTGAATGATTTTTTCCATCTTTTATCTTAAGTAAGTCTCTCTACAGAATGTCTTGATCAAAATCTACCATGGCTAAAGCTTACAAAAGAATCTCGTTGAAGACAAAGAGGCTTTACCTTAGTGTGTAAAGACGCAGGTCAGCTGACCATTCATTCACCAAAAACAAATTCCAATGAAAGATGAAACAAAAAGTACTCTTTATTGCACAACAAGGTGATCAATTTAACTTTTTCAAACATAATGATTAAGCATACAGAGTATACAAACTGAACCACTGCCGAACATCTCAAGATCTCAAACGTATTATCCAATCACTGGATTTCACTTATAGTATAAAAAGTAACAAGTTCAGTGGGAAGGAGACAACCGATAGTGTTTAAAAACTAGTTAATCATCAAAAAATCAAAGGGGTCTAAGAGTCTCTTTTATTATTCCATTTGTCTAAAGTTGAAGCATCTGCTGAGTGATTTGATTATGATTTTCAAAGGCCAGCATAACAAATTCTTAATCTTGTTTTCTCACTTGTAAAGTGACAAGGAAACAGAAAGATTTACAGAAGGCATGAGATGAAAAGGGTAAAAAGATTACAGAATTACAGAATTATTTGGTCCTGAGACTAGCCTGGTGCAAAATCTCTTGATTGATTTAAGAATTAGTCAGTGTAAATTCTTTTATTTGGTTGTAAGAAGGTTTGTGGGTATAACCTATAAAAAATTCACATCTCATATAGTGGAAACTCTCAAGAATAAATTCTTGGGGACAGGAGTACGCCAAATGATTAGGTTGAACATGTATAAATCGATGGTGCATTTCTCTATTTCTATATTTTTTTACATTTCAGTTATTTATTTTCTTTTGTTGTATTTTCATCTCTTCGTCTCTTTGAGTTTCTTTCTTTTATTTATTTTGATTTTTAAAAAAAAAAGTAATTTAAACATTTTTATATATCAAGATTTTTACAATTGAACATCGTTTTTTAGACCCACGCAATTCATGATCCCTTTTGTGTTTGGAGATACATGTCCAACAAATATAGCTTTAATGACCTATGGTGTTGGTGAAAACAAAAGAATAGTCATTTGTGTACAAAGAATGAACCTATTATTAAAGTTCACACTCCATAAGCACCAATCTATGTGGTATGTTCATGTTGCTTAAAAAATAGGGCATGATACACACATATTGATCAATGTTAAAAACTTGTAAGTTTCAAACATTGATGGACAAGAAACCCTATAGGACTAACACTAAAGGATCCAAGAAGATCTGGATACCTAAAGACAAAATAATTGGTGTTCCATACTTTCTTAATAGGATTATGAAACCATTCATGGTACCTAGTGAAGTTGCATGTCCTAATACATTCAGGGGAGAATCCCAATACATTTTTGTTATTTAATCTCAGAAATTAGGATGCACAATTGTTTTCTTTCTTAAAATAATAATTCATTTTCATAACATGCATGTGCTTTTCTTATCAAAAAAATCTGAAATGTATCCTCTCTACTTTTTCCAATCTAATGTCTTTCATCATAGCATGCAGTTTCTTTGTTTTTGCCAATTGCATTTTTCTGTTGAGAAACCGTACATCCAGTGGAAAGTGAGAAGTGAGTGAGAAGAAAATCAAGAGAGAGGAAGTCAAGGGGATGTAGTTTGAGAAACTGCATTTACAGTTATACACAAAAAGACTAAAGACCAACTTGTAATAACAATTATTTGGTAAGGATAAGAATGGTAAAATAAAAGGTGGTTATCAAATACAAAGGTAATTATCAAATTCAAAAAAATAAACTAGTTAATTATAAATAGAAGTCGAGGGCAATTAAGAAATGAAAATAAGCCACTCCAAAATCCCCTATCTCCTTTATAAATAGTTATAGATGTTATTAGATATCAATTGGGTAATACTTATAGTTGTATCCCCTTTTATATATAGTTATAGATGTTAGACAAATGGGTCATACTTATTCTCACTATTCTTATGCAATAATTTAGATAGGAGACTTTGAAGATAAATGGAACACATGGAAGGATGAACAAACAATTTCATCCATAGGCAAACTCGACAATAAGGTGTATTTATATTTTTCGCAATACGTATAAAAAACCGTTTCTTGCATTTTCACCACTCTTTCAATAATATTTTTATCATCCTTATTGAAACAGGTCAAACGTCTAAAAATTTACTATGTCGGTTGGAGCTCCACAGCGATATTAGATAAAACACAACTTTGGAAAATGGTGAAAAGAGAAATAATATCTCAAAGGATGGAGAAATTTTTATTTTATTCATTTATGAATATTTTTACTATAATATTTTTGAATGCATGAATTTAACTTCTATTAGTGGTTTATGTAAATAAAACCATATATATTTACTAAGTCCATTGTTTTCCTTTTTTACCAGAAATCCAGGTAATTCAGAAATAAGTCATAGTTGTTGTTCTACCAAATATAGACTAAAACAAAGTATCTCCATTCTCCAGGTATACATTTATTTGTGTCACAATAGACCATATTGTATTCAAACAAGTCAAATTTTTTGAATGTATTTCTTTGATGATATGACATTTCGTCATGTATTTATAGTTTTTTAAATCTCAAGAGCGCATTGACAAAGGGATGTATGAAGAATTGATTCGAATCTTTACAAGGTAAAAAAAACTATATTACACTACTTACTATTAATTTTACTATCTTTTTATCTAAAAAAAATTCTAATTTAAGAGTCTTATATTTTTTCTTTACTATAAAAAACAATTGCAGGAAAAAAGAAAATACTTCGAATACAGATTTCATGTTCAACATTCCTCTTAAAGAACGCCATTGATTACATAATATCAATAATACTTTGCATGTTTCAATATAATTTTGAATATCTTTGTTTACTATTTTCAAAGTGTAATAATATTATTTTTAATGCGACGTACAATAGAAACCTCATAAAAAGAAAAACAGACATTTATTTTTCTCTGTTGTGCGCGTTAAAAAATGCGGGCAGACGGACACGGGAATGCCTGTCTGAACGCTAGTATATATAAAGGGAATAGGCGAAAATGGGTTAGCATTTTTTCTTCCTATTTTATCCTTTGTCAATTGTTACAATTACTATCAATTATTAAAATTAAAAAAAAATACAAAAAAAAAATTAGTTACCAAATAAAAAATAATACAAAACGGTTGCCAAATGTTATTGTGAATTACAGTTTTACTAAATGGTAACTGCATACCACAACAAGACATCGTATATCATAAATTCATAATTCATAAAAAGTATAATAGTAAATAGAAAAAATCAAAGACAATAAGGGAGGGACAGACAAAGTATAATGGTATTTTTTCTTTCTTTTTTTTCTCTCCAATTTTTGTCACTATTTTCTTTTTGAATTATTTCTTTAACAATTTGTTTGCATGAATTTGTCTGATAAATTACTGCTTTTATTTTGATAACTTATAACGCGCATAATTAATTTTATTTAGTTTATGATATGTAGTGATTGAAGAAGAAAATTTATGTCAAATCATTTTCTGATGATATATCAGTTTTCGATCAATTGTTTCTGCAGCGGATTCAGTATAGTTCCCAATTGCCAGTCATTGAAGAACAAAATTTATGTCAGATCATCTTTTGATGATATATCGGTTTTCGATCAATTGTTTATGTAGAGGAATCGGTATAGTTCTCGGATTACATTATTTTGATATCTTCGGCTTGAAGATTACATGTACATACATTTTGTTTTACTCTTTACATCATTGTTTGATGTTTTTCCGCCATTATAGATCATGTTTCAATACTTTGTACATATTTCAATTCTCCATACAATTTGAACAATGTATGAAAAGAATATTGCATCGCATTTGTACGTTGTTTGTTACATCAATAGAATTTACTATTTTGGAAAATTGCGATGATGCTTTCTTTGATATGATATGGTTCTTCATTGCTCATCGGTTTTTATTACTTGCGACTGAAAATGAGAATGTATTCAAGTAGTACTGACTCAATTTCTCACACCATTTTACATTTCAATGCTTAGTTAATATGAAATATTTTTATTTATTTTTCCAACATGTTTCTTTTTATTGATTATCCATTTTTAATTTATTTTGCATAATTTCCTCTTCGTATTTTTCATTTTTTTAGTTTAGATTTATATTTTTAACATATATTTTACAAATATCATTTTTGGAGTAACTTTTTTTAAAAAGATATATTTATTTTTAAGCAAATCTATATTTACTACTATTTTTCAACATAATTAATGAAATTATGTTGCTTATAAATTACATACGTGTTTGGCAAATACATTAATAAAATGGAAAATAATACTCGTCAAATATCAAGTCAACAACAAAGTGCAAGAAAGGCTGAAAATGAAAGGAAGAGGAGACAAAATATGAGCAACGAGCAAAGAGAACACCATTTGTCGAGACGACGTGAAAATTATAGGCGGCGGAAAGAGTAAGAGAAACAAGCTCAAACATCTCGCACTATAAACAGTCAGTCGAGAGTTCCATTTCAAAATTTTACAAATATGACTTTTCCAAGATCACATTTTCAAGGAACTCATGACAGTGAAGCCGACCCAAGTAGAATTACACATATTAATGATGTTACACTTGGTTGGTGAAAATCAATATAGACATTATATATTACATTGTATAATTTTCTTTATTCGTCATATCTCATTTTATATATATTTAAACCTGTAACACCCTTCTAAATACCCCAAATTATTATAATTAAAATACACATATATTCATCAGAGTAATTATGCCCCGAAGGGTGTCACACAATCATTTCACTTCATTTATCAAAATATCCTGTCATGCTCATTTATTTAAATCAAAATAAGATTCTTTTGCATAATTCGCAGCGGAATAATTCAACTCAATGTAAAACATGTAACACAATACATGTAAATCATTCAACAACCAATATCAATTTAATTAAAACATCCCCTCCCCGATGTTACATCTATCAGAGCATGACCCATAAGAAACTACTCTAGACTCCAAGCATAAGCTTCTACTCAACTCATTTCTCGTTACCTGAAAAATAGGCGTAAGGGTGAGTTCCTCAATCAATATAATAAGCATTATAGAACAACATGTAATGCCAAGTAATTAACACATTAATTCACCCTAATTAGACTACGCATTCAGCAACAGTAATATCCATTCAAACATCATACTCAACAGTACAATTCTCCATCATATTCAATCATTAACAACACAACACACAACACACATATGATACTGGAATACATCCAATCATATCATATGCCACACATTCATTATGCAATGAGACTCTATGCATGCGGTACCGACTATTTGTGAACATATAGTTCAACCTCACCGTCCAAATCCAGGCACGGCTACCAAGCTCACTAGTCCCACTCATTTGAGACATAGTGACTCACTCACTAATTCCTCACCATGGGAATTAGCTACCACCCCAAATGGGCCATGAAATGCACGCTACTCACCTAGCATGCAAACAATCAACAACAGTCCAAAAATGACTAAACTCACTAATTCCTCACCATGGGAATTAGCTACCACCCGAAGGCCACAATATGCATGCTAATCACCTAGCAATGCAACATCAACAATAATCAAGAATAGACACATGCTCACACTCTAAGCCATAATACAGTCTATTCACAAATGTATACATTCACATCATCACGTATACCATCACACATCATCAACATAATTAATCACAAAAGCATATCATGTCATGCCACAAAAGCAAACACAGCATTAGCACACTCTACTAATACCTATGCCACTCAAAACAACGGGAAATGATCCCTATCACATCATATCTCAGCTAAGTCGCATCACTCAGCCTAAACAACCACAAACTGCACAACAGTAGCACAGCAAAACACAATTCTGCCCATACGCGTATTGCCTCTTCCATACGCGTATTGCCCAAAACTGGCCAATCCCATACGCGTAATGCCCACTCTCATACGCGTATTGCGCATTTCCTCGCCCAACTCATACGCGTATCACCTGTCTCATACGCGTATGCTACGCGTAACAATCTCCCATTACGCGTACCAACAGAGACCAGTTTACGTTCAAAATATCATCTTTTTCACCCATACGCGTAAGGCTTCCCCCATACGCGTACCAGCCATCTCATACGCGTATTGCCTAGTGCCATACGCGTATGACCAGAAACCAGAACTCTCAGATCTGCTATGGCTTTCTCTGTTACGAAACCTATCCGATCTAACCTTCCACAGTCCAAATTACACAAAATAATCGTCCATATCATCTACACGAATCATATCCTATTCATCTTCACAAATCCTAACATTATCCCTTCTAATTCCTACGAATTCTTTTCAATTATCATCCAATTTCATTCATCCAATATTTCACAAATTCATCATGCATCAATCTAATCAGAGGTACAACCAATGGTTATCACTACCCAGTACATATTATCATATAATACCCTTTAATCGATGATAAACCCCCCTTACCTGAGTTAATCCGGCAGCCTCCGAGCTCCAGCCTTTTTCCTTCCTTCAACCTTCGTTCTCTAGCTTTTTGGCCCTTTTCCCTTTTCTGCCTCTTTTCCCTTTTCACGTGAAAAATAACTCTTTTACCAAAAAAATGGGATTTTTCTCAATTCCAACTTATATACTCCAATAATAAAACCCAATAATATTATCCCAATAATAATATTAATAATCCAATAATTTTCTAATTATTTAATTAAATTAATAAATAAAATATTAACTTAATTTAAACAATTATCTTAATTTCATCGGGGTGTTACAACTCTCCCCCACTAAAAGAGTTTTCGTCCTCGAAAACATACCTCAAGCGAACAACTCTGGGTAAGACTCCTTCATCTTACTCTCCAGTTCCCAAGTCACATTGCCACCTGCTGGTCCTCCCCAAGCTACCTTCACCAAGGCGATCTCTTTACCCCGCAACTGCTTCAACTCTCGATCCTCGATCCTCATAGGTGATGTTTCAACAGTCAGGTTATCTCTCACCTGCACATCATCTACTTGGACTACATGCGACGGATCATGAATGTACCTCCTCAACTGAGACACATGAAAAACCTCATGCAAATTCGCAAGCGACGGCGGTAAAGCGATACGATAGGCTACCTCTCCTATCCTCTCCAAAATCTGATAAGGACCAATAAATCGAGGTGTCAACTTCTTCGACTTCAAAGCTCGACCAACACCAGTTATCGGAGTAACACGAAGAAACACATGATCTCCCTCTTGGAACTCAAGTGACTTCCTCCTCTTATCATGATAACTCTTCTGACGACTCTGAGCAATTCTCATCTTATCCTGAATCATCTTAATCTTTTCTGTAGTTTGTTGAACAATCTCCGGTCCAACCACAGCACTTTCACCGGACTCATACCAACACAAAGGTGTCCGACATCTCCTACCATACAAAGCTTCAAACGGTGCCATACCAATACTCGAATGAAAACTATTGTTGTAGGTAAACTCAATCAAAGGCAAATAACAATCCCAAGCACCTCCTTTTTCCAAAACACAAGCTCTCAAAAGATCCTCCAATGACTGAATCGTCCTCTCAGTCTGACCATCAGTCTGCGGATGATATGCAGAACTCAATCTCAGCTTAGTTCCCAAAGCCCTCTGCAAACCTTCCCAGAACTTCGATGTAAATCTAGGATCTCTGTCCGAAACAATACTCGACGGAATACCATGCAAACTTACAATCTTCTCAATATACAACTCGGCTAATCTCTCTAACGGATAATCCATTCTGATCGGAATGAAATGAGCCGACTTCGTCAATCTGTCAACAATCACCCAAATGGCTTCAAAATTCTTACTCGTCCTCGGTAACCCAGAAACAAAATCCATACTGATACTATCCCACTTCCACTCTGGAATAGTCAACGGTTGCATTAGCCCAGACGGCTTCTGATGCTCAATCTTTGACTTCTGACAAGTCAAACAGGAATAAACAAAACTCGCAATTTCTCTTTTCATTCCCGGCCACCAGAATAACTTCTTCAAATCATGATACATCTTCGTAGCTCCAGGATGAATACTCAAGCCACTACGATGTCCTTCCTCAAGAATACTCTTCTTAAGCTCAGTAATATCCGGAATACACACCCGATTACCAAATCTCAAAACACCATTCTCATCAACTCTGAATTCACCACCTTGACCATGATTCACTAGATTCAACTTATCAACCAAAAGCACATCGGATTTCTGACCCTTTCTGATCTCATCTAAAATACCACTTGTTAACTTCAACATTCCCAGTTTAACACTATTGTGAGTACTCTCACACACCAAACTCAAATCTCTAAACTGCTCAATTAAATCCAACTCTAAATCGTGTGTCGGATAGTTCTTCTCATGAACTCTCAGTTGTCTCGAAGCATAAGCTATAACCTGCTTATTCTGCATCAACACACCACCTAAACCCAACAATGAAGCATCACAATAAACCTCAAACAGTTCCGACGGACTCGGTAATATCAGGATAGGAGCAGTAGTCAACCTTCTCTTTAACTCTTGGAAACCTTCTTCACATTTTGAGTCCCAAACAAACGCTTGCCCCTTTCTGGTCAACATTGTCAACGGTAACGCCAACTTAGAGAATCCCTCAATAAACTTCCTATAGTAACCTGCAAGTCCAAGAAAACTTCTTATCTCAGAAACTGACTTCGGGGCTTCCCACTTAGATACCGCTTCTATCTTAGAAGGATCAACAGCAACACCACCTCTTGAAATCACATGACCAAGAAAACTAACCTCTTCTAACCAAAATTCACACTTTGACAGTTTAGCAAATAACTTCTTTTCTCGTAAAACTCCTAAAACCACTCTCAAATGCTCAGCATGCTCTTCTTCAGATTTCGAATACACCAAAATGTCATCAATAAACACCACCACAAACTGATCCAAGTACGGATGGAAAATCCTATTCATGTACTCCATAAATACTCCAGGCGCATTAGTCACACCAAAAGGCATTACAGAATACTCATAATGTCCATACCTCGTTCTGAAAGCAGTCTTCTGAATATCCTCAGTTTTCACACGTATCTGATGATACCCAGATCTCAAGTCTATCTTGCTGAACACACTTGCACCAACCAACTGATCCATCAAATCATCAATCCTCGGTAAAGGATACCGATTCTTGATCGTCACTTTATTCAATTGCCTGTAGTCCACACACAACCTCATAGTACCTTCTTTCTTCTTAACCAACAACACTGGTGCACCCCACGGTGACACACTCGGACGAATAAATTTCTTATCCAACAAATCTTCCAACTGACTCTTCAATTCAGCTAGCTCAGCAGCAGACATACGATAAGGAGCCATCGATATCGGTCTAGTACCAGGTACCAAATCAATCGAGAACTCAACTTCACGCTCTGGCGGTAATTCATTCACTTCCTCCGGAAACACATCAGGAAAATCACACACTACCGCTAGATCGCCAATCACCAGTTTATCTTTAGCTTCCAAAGTCGCTAACAGCATAAACAACTCTGCCCCATCTGCCACTTCCTCATTCACCTGCCTGGCTGATAAAAACAAACTCTTTCCTTCTTCAATCTCAGGAAATATCATAGTCTTATCAAAACAGTTGATGGAAACTCGGTTAAACACCAACCAGTTCATACCCAGAATAACATCAATCTGCACTAATGGAAGACACACAAGGTCTATCCCAAAGTCTCTACCAAAAATACTCAAGGGACAACTTAGACAAACAGAAGTAGTAGTCACTGAACCCTTCGCAGGAGTATCAATCACCATACTACCAAGCATCTCAGATATCTCTAACTTAAGTTTCACAGCACAATCCAAGGATATAAAAGAATGAGTCGCACCTGTGTCAATAATAGCTACAAGAGGAAAGCCATTAATATAACACGTACCTCGGATCAAACGATCATCTGCAAAAGTCTCAGAACCTGATAAAGCAAAAACCTTGCCTCCTGACTGATTCTCTTTCTTCGGCTTAGGGCACTGTGGACTGATATGACCCGCCTCTCCACAGTTGAAGCAAGTCACAGTCTTCAACCGGCAATCTGCAGCCAAATGACCACCTTTTCCACACTTGAAACACTTCTTCTCATTACTGGTACACTCATGGATACGATGTCCAGCCTGACCACATCTGTAACACTTAACAGGAGCACTAGAGTCTCCCCCACTAGGCCTCTTCATCCCACTCTGCCTCTGAAAACCTTTGCCAGCTGCATACGGTTTTCCACGATCAACCTGATTCTTACCCTTCCTATCAACCCTCTGCTGATAGCTCTCTGCTCTGGCTTTGGAATCCTGTTCAAAAATCCTGCAACAGTCAACCAAATCAGAAAACACTCTAATCCTTTGATATCCAATAGCCTGCTTGATCTCGGGACGCAACCCGTTCTCAAACTTCACACACTTTGAAAATTCCCCAGCAGCCTCAGCATAGGGAGTATAATACTTCGACAGTTCTGTGAACTTAGCAGCATACTCCGTAACGGACCTGTTACCCTGCTTCAATTCCAAGAACTCTATCTCCTTCTTCCCTCTGACATCCTCGGGAAAATACTTCCTCAGAAATCTCTCTCTGAACACAGCCCAAGAAATCTCAGCATCTCCAGCAGTTTCCAACTCAGTGCGGGTAGCAACCCACCAATCATCAGCTTCTTCTGACAGCATATGTGTACCGAACCTGACCTTCTGGTTATCAGCACACTCAGTTACTCGGAAGATTCTCTCTATCTCCTTCAACCACTTCTGAGCGCCATCTGGATCGTATGCTCCCTTGAACATTGGAGGATTGTTCTTCTGGAACTCACTCAACTGACGAGCAGCTCCCATTCCCATAACATTCGGATTTCCTCCAAGTACTCCAGCTAGCATACTCAGAGCCTCAGCAATCGCAGCATCATCTCTACCTCTTCCAGCCATTTCTATTCTGAAAACCCAAACACTAAAACAATAAGTACTGATAGGGTTACACAACACCTATCCCGTACAGGGAAACAGAACAATTACGACTCGACTCGACCGACTATGCTCTGATACCACTAATGTAACACCCTTCTAAATACCCCAAATTATTATAATTAAAATACACATATATTCATCAGAGTAATTATGCCCCGAAGGGTGTCACACAATCATTTCACTTCATTTATCAAAATATCCTGTCATGCTCATTTATTTAAATCAAAATAAGATTCTTTTGCATAATTCGCAGCGGAATAATTCAACTCAATGTAAAACATGTAACACAATACATGTAAATCATTCAACAACCAATATCAATTTAATTAAAACATCCCCTCCCCGATGTTACATCTATCAGAGCATGACCCATAAGAAACTACTCTAGACTCCAAGCATAAGCTTCTACTCAACTCATTTCTCGTTACCTGAAAAATAGGCGTAAGGGTGAGTTCCTCAATCAATATAATAAGCATTATAGAACAACATGTAATGCCAAGTAATTAACACATTAATTCACCCTAATTAGACTACGCATTCAGCAACAGTAATATCCATTCAAACATCATACTCAACAGTACAATTCTCCATCATATTCAATCATTAACAACACAACACACAACACACATATGATACTGGAATACATCCAATCATATCATATGCCACACATTCATTATGCAATGAGACTCTATGCATGCGGTACCGACTATTTGTGAACATATAGTTCAACCTCACCGTCCAAATCCAGGCACGGCTACCAAGCTCACTAGTCCCACTCATTTGAGACATAGTGACTCACTCACTAATTCCTCACCATGGGAATTAGCTACCACCCCAAATGGGCCATGAAATGCACGCTACTCACCTAGCATGCAAACAATCAACAACAGTCCAAAAATGACTAAACTCACTAATTCCTCACCATGGGAATTAGCTACCACCCGAAGGCCACAATATGCATGCTAATCACCTAGCAATGCAACATCAACAATAATCAAGAATAGACACATGCTCACACTCTAAGCCATAATACAGTCTATTCACAAATGTATACATTCACATCATCACGTATACCATCACACATCATCAACATAATTAATCACAAAAGCATATCATGTCATGCCACAAAAGCAAACACAGCATTAGCACACTCTACTAATACCTATGCCACTCAAAACAACGGGAAATGATCCCTATCACATCATATCTCAGCTAAGTCGCATCACTCAGCCTAAACAACCACAAACTGCACAACAGTAGCACAGCAAAACACAATTCTGCCCATACGCGTATTGCCTCTTCCATACGCGTATTGCCCAAAACTGGCCAATCCCATACGCGTAATGCCCACTCTCATACGCGTATTGCGCATTTCCTCGCCCAACTCATACGCGTATCACCTGTCTCATACGCGTATGCTACGCGTAACAATCTCCCATTACGCGTACCAACAGAGACCAGTTTACGTTCAAAATATCATCTTTTTCACCCATACGCGTAAGGCTTCCCCCATACGCGTACCAGCCATCTCATACGCGTATTGCCTAGTGCCATACGCGTATGACCAGAAACCAGAACTCTCAGATCTGCTATGGCTTTCTCTGTTACGAAACCTATCCGATCTAACCTTCCACAGTCCAAATTACACAAAATAATCGTCCATATCATCTACACGAATCATATCCTATTCATCTTCACAAATCCTAACATTATCCCTTCTAATTCCTACGAATTCTTTTCAATTATCATCCAATTTCATTCATCCAATATTTCACAAATTCATCATGCATCAATCTAATCAGAGGTACAACCAATGGTTATCACTACCCAGTACATATTATCATATAATACCCTTTAATCGATGATAAACCCCCCTTACCTGAGTTAATCCGGCAGCCTCCGAGCTCCAGCCTTTTTCCTTCCTTCAACCTTCGTTCTCTAGCTTTTTGGCCCTTTTCCCTTTTCTGCCTCTTTTCCCTTTTCACGTGAAAAATAACTCTTTTACCAAAAAAATGGGATTTTTCTCAATTCCAACTTATATACTCCAATAATAAAACCCAATAATATTATCCCAATAATAATATTAATAATCCAATAATTTTCTAATTATTTAATTAAATTAATAAATAAAATATTAACTTAATTTAAACAATTATCTTAATTTCATCGGGGTGTTACAAAACCCGCAGATCATAATTGCATATCACTTAATCAACTAAACAACATGAGTCAATCTGATACAAGTATAAGGGATATTATTCTAAGTATGCGATTAGTAATTTTTACACATGTGTGTGTGTGTGTGTGTGTGTATATATATATATATATATATATATATATATATATATATATATATATATATATATATATATATATATATATATATATATATATATATATATATATATATATATATATATATATATATATATATATATATTATTTTTGTATCAGATGATATGGATGTTGGTGAAGCTTTGGAGGATGCATTAATATCATATGTTAACATGGATGCCAGAGAAAATGGTGCATCATCATGTCGTCCTCAAGGTATGTTCAAAAACATTTTGTGTCAAATAAATGTAGCTTTTACTCAAGTGACATAAAATTTAAAATCATGCAATATTAAAATATTAGAATTGAGGCATCTTAAAATATTCTTATCTCATTTTATTTTATTTTACCAATTTCATACCCACATTCTTTTATCGAACATTAATGGCAAGTTTAAGAAGTCTAGGAGAAATCATCTTGGCAACTGCATCATCTGCTATAGTTGCATCATTGTTACCCGGTGGTAGGACTACACACTCTCGATTTAAGATACCTATTGATATACAACCGAGTTCCATTTGTGGTATTCAAAAGCAAAAAGATCTTGCAAATCTCAATAGAGTTGATGCCGCAATAATTTGGGATAAAGCACCAATGACAAACAAAATTTGTTTAGAAGTCTTAAATCGATCATTACAAGACATTTGTAGCAACAATGTCCATTTGGTGGAAAAGTTCTGATAATGGGAGGAGATTTTCGTCAAGTTCTTTCTGTTGTAAGAAAAGGTACTAAGGCACAAATGATTTCAGCGTGTATTGTTCAGTCTCATTTATGGGATCATACCAAGATTTTGCGTTTGCGTCAAAATATGCGATCATTGCATGATTAATAGTTTGTAGAATTTCTTATTCGCATTAGTGATGGTGTTGAACCTACCAAACCAGATGACATGGTAAAGTTACCTTCACATATTGTAATCCCATGGGAAGGTGAATATTCCATACAAGTACTTATCCAACATATTTTTCCTGATTTAGAATTGCATGGTTGGATGCCCCATATATGGTACAAAGAGCTATTTTGACACCAACAAATGATGATGTCTAAAAATTTAATGATATGATTATCGACCAGTTTCCAGGAGAAGAACATAATTTGTTGTTGTTTGACGAGGTTGAAGGGGATAATCATAATTTATACCAGCAAGAATTCTTAAACTCAATTACACAAGGTAGTTTGCCATCACATATTCTAAAGATAAAAAAGATGCACCATTGATGTTGTTACGAAATCTAGATCCTAGATATGGATTGTGTAATGGGACGCGGTTATTGTGTCATGGTTTATTTATGAATATGTTGGATGTGAAAATCTTGACAGAAAATAACGCAGGAAAATGAGCTTTTTTGCCCGTAATTAAAATAAAAACATCTGCAAGTGATGAGTTGCCTTTTGTCCTTAGTAGAAAGTAATTTCCTGTGTGTCATACGGTGAACTGACTTGGGGTGTTTTGCTTTTTATCGCAATGTCGCGGATAGCAAGAGTCGCCACCGACTTTTCTTTTATCCAATAAGGAAAGGTGGAAAAGAACAGGAAAGACCTCAATAGATTTTGGGTTCGGGAGGTACATTATACAAAGGGAAGGTGTTAGCACCCTTTGTATCCATGGTTATCCATGGGCTCTTAATTGCTGGATCACTTATATTTTTGTCTGAAAAGTGTTGGTGAATTGTTTTAAAATGTTTCGAAAAGAGAGTTTAACTTTGTAATGATTCTCGTATGAATGTATACAAAGTATTTATCTCGTTTGATTTTGAAAAACAGTTTAGAAAAATATAACTTGGTAATGATTCTAGTATGAATGTATACCAAGTGGTGATTTTCTAGGACTTGCAAAGTTTGGGGGGTGGAAAATGTTTTAGGTTATGATCCAGTAATTGAGAGTTATACCTTCCTAAGGTCGTTATGAACGTTTCCTATCCTTATGAGGGTAAAACTGTCCTTACTATTGAGAAGTAAGTAATTTTACCCTTTGGATGTTTAAGGGTCATCGTAGGGTCATCGAAGGCAACAGTTGTAAGGATACCTTAGCATTCGAAGGGACGATCATCATTTAATCGTAGGCTACACCGAAGGGTCATCGAGGGACGAAATCATATATTCGAAGGCAACATCCGAGGGACTATGATTTATTTTATGATGATTTAATCGAAGGGCCATTGCTAAGTGTATCCCCACATTCGCGGGACATGACCTTAATATCGTAACATCGTAAGGCAATAAAGAGAGGTCCAAGATCACATATTTAGAGGCCGTATTTTACAATCGATTAGGTAATTAGGATGAATCTCCACATTAAAATTAATACATTAAAATTAATACATTAAATTAATACATTAAAATTAATTAGGTAATTTAGGGTGAAACTCCACAAGGGTATCCCACAAATAAAGTGGAAGACCTAGACAGCAATCTTTTCCTGGGAAAGGTGAACCTTTACAAAATTCAGCAAACGGGTTAGAGTACCAAGTCAGGATGCAATCAAGGATTGCACCGCAAAAGAAACCAGGACAGCAGTAGGGTCAGATAAACAATGCATGGCTATGATAAAAACATGACAGGTTAGCAAAGGACAGAACAGAAAAATCAGCGACTGTCCCGGTCGCCGCTGCCTCGCCTAGCGAGGGCTTAGCGAATACTCGCTGCATGCTCGCTTAGCGATGTGCTAGCGAGCGGCTGCGGATTCTGGTTTTGATAACAGCATAATGTCAGCAAGCTTCACACCTTATAGCATCCATTACAGAGATTATGTGGTTAGACATTCAGGTGTTCATGCATACTTAAATTCATATGTAAAACTTAAGATAGTTTCATAAATTCAATCATGATACCATATGCAAATTAAGAACATAAGGTAGTAATAGCAATACCAACCTGTTTGTAATCGAATTGTAACCTTGAGTTGGCCGATCGGATCGAATTGAGCGGAAGTGACCTTGCTGCCGCCGGCTTTTCCTTCAGGGTTTCCTTTAGGGTTTTCCGTCTGTGAGCGCTAGGGTTTGCTTGCTAGGGTTCTCCTTTCGTCCTTTTTTTTTCTTTTTCATTACTGAAGTGCTGGTATTTATAATGCTCTTTTTTGTGACCTAATGGGCTCAGAGTGAAGCCCAGAATTTTCTGTTATCTGTCAGCTTCGCTAGGCGAGCGTGTAGCGAACAGGCCAGTTTGGCCCATTTTCTGGATTGGGCCATTCGTGAGCTGGGCCTTCGTTCCTTTAAGATCAGTGTCATAAAAATGAGTCGGAGTGCCCTGAAAAATGTCTTAAAATATTAATGGGCAAATTTTGGGGTATGACAGCTGCCCCTGTTCAATATTCTTGAACCGAGAGAGTCATAATGGTATGTACGCCATTCGTGGTCTGGAGGTGGAAGATTATTGAACACTTAGGATGCCCCAAAAATTTGCACTTGTCAATTAGTTAGTCTTGATGGAGATGGGTTTAAAGATGCCATCTAGGAAGTTTGATGATGAGAGCTTTAGAGTACGTCGTACGTTAGAAGATATCTGAAGTCATGGGTGTCACTGGGTCATACGCCAGACCGTATAGTGAGTCATTCATTAGGCCGTCGACTTCACTGGGGAGTTAGAGTGGGTCATACGCCGCTGGGGATAAAGGATCAGAATGGATCGTACGCTAGATCGTATCTGAGTTGCGGAACGAGCCGTCCGTTAGGCTGTATCGTTACTGGGGGTGAAGGATCAGAATGGATCGTATGCTAGATCGTATCTGAGTTGTAGACTGAGCCGTCCGTTAGGCTGTACCTGATGATGAAGGGGGTAGTCATACGCCAGACTACACTTCAGAATGTACCGTACGCTAGGTAGCATTTGAGGGGATGAACCTCCAAGCGGGTCGTAAGCTAGACCGTCTCTGAGTAGCAGAACGAGCCGTCCGTTAGGCTGCATCTGATAATAAAGGGGTAGTCATACGCCTGACTACACTTCAGAAGGTACCGTACGCTAGGTAGCACCCGAGGCCTTGAAGGTCCAAATGGGTCGTATGCTGGACCGTATTGGAGTTGTTGAAGGTCGGAATGGATCGTACATTAGATCGCATCTGAGTTGAAGGAGTCATATGTTGAGATGAATCAGGATGGACCGTATGCTAGGCAGTACCTGAGAAATGAAGGTCCAACTGGGTCGTACATTAGACCGTGTTGGAGTAGTTGAAGATCGGAATGGATCGTACATTAGATCGCATCTGAGTTGAAGGAGTCATATGTTGAGATGAATCAGGATGGACCGTATGCTAGGCAGTACCTGAGAAATGAAGGTCCAACTGGGTCGTACATTAGACCGTGTTGGAGTAGTTGAAGATCGGAATGGATCGTACGTTAGATCGCATCTGAGTTGAAGGAGTCATATGTTGGGCTGAATCAGAATGAACCGTATGTTAGACTGTATCTGATCGTATTTGTATATGTTGTATTTGCAATGAATATCTGGGATGGGCTTATAGATGCCATCGTTAGGAGGATGTCAGAATGAATGTTGACATGGAGTATATCTGAAAGATGTAGTTTAATCCTGAATGTGATTGATAACGATGTCCGTTTGAATGGACCTTTGTTTTGACTGTATCAGGGGAATAATTAACCTGAAAAATAAAGTTAGCTTCATGCCATGTCATGATGCATGAGATGTTTTATGCTTTCGAAAATAACTGCGAACGATGTATGAATGCGTATGCTGTGAAATGATGTAATGAATGAATTATGCATCTGAAAAGTTCTTCCAGAGGACTCTACTGGGGAAAACAAATCTCAATCTTCTGGTTGGGAGATACTGGTATCGATGACCCTTTCTTAGCCGGAGATGCTTGATTTCTGTCTGATGGTAGAAATGTTCAACAGAAGCCCGGCTGGGGATGGAAGAGATGACCCATTTGTCTAGTAATGCCACTCTCTTCTGGGAATGACTGGCTTTGCTGGGGAATAGGATTAGCAACGGATTCATTGGAAAGCATGATTAGACCTTCTCCTCGATCCTGAAGCCTAGTAGTAATCGCTATTTCTATTTTATGCACGCATTTTTGGTAAACATCGATCATATTCAAATGCACATATCAATTCAAATTAAATCAATGGACGTTTACGCAAACAAAACAGAGAAAGTAAAACGAAAGCATTTTTTTTTGAAACAAAATTGTATTGATTTTGAAAGAGGGCCTATAAACAGGCAATTTGTGTACAGGGAGACAGAAATCCTAGTAAGACGAAATTGTCAAGAAAACAAAGAGAAAGCTATGCCGAAAACGTCCTATTGACTTTAATTCCCCTACTGCCATTATGTCTTCAAGCCTCTCATCTCCTGCTGTCGGATAGAAGTGATTAGCTTGTTCAGTCCTTTGAACTTGGATGAAGCTGTCTGAGAACGGGACATAGTCATACGCTTTGATCCCTAATTTTTGCCTGGACCGCCTTTTCAGGTTTTCAATCCACCAGGATGCCCCTTTTTGCCCAAGCCGCCTTTTCAGGTTTTCGACTTGCCAGGTGCACATTTTTTATGTTTATCCCTAATTTTTGCCCGAACCTTTTTGGTTCGCCGGGATGCCCTTACTTTTGCCTAGGTACGTCGACCTAGCAGGTCTCTTTTATGCGTAGTATTTTTTGACTATGTCTGCGTTCACGGGATGCGGGAAGTCTTCGCCGTCCATTGTAGCTAGTATCATGGCTCCACCAGAGAATACCTTCTTAACTACAAACGGCCCTTCGTACGTGGGAATCCATTTGCCTCTGGGATCACCTTATGGTAGAGTGATGCGCTTTACCACCAAGTCGCCAATTTGATACACCTGTCTCTTGACTCTTTTGTTAAATGCCTGGGTCATGCGCTTCTGATATATCTGTCCATGACAAACAGCCGCAAGTCTCTTCTCATCAATCAAGTTTATCTGATCGAGTCGAGTCTGAATCCATTCCTCTTCATCTAAGCCCGCCTCTTTTATGATTCTTAGAGAGGGAATTTGGACTTCCACTGGTAAAACGGCTTCCATTCCGTAGACTAAAGAGAAAGGAGTTGCTCCTGTCGAAGTGCGTACTGAAGTGCGATAACCGTGAAGAGCAAACGGTAACATCTCATGCCAGTCTTTGTACGTCACCGTCATCTTTTGTATGATCTTCTTGATATTCTTATTAGCAGCCTCCACGGCACCGTTCATCTTTGGCCGGTACGGAGAAGAGTTATGGTGTTTTACGTTGAACTGCGTGCAGAGTTCAGTAATCATCTTGTTGTTCAAATTAGTACCATTGTCGGTGATAATCCTTTCAGGGATACCATACCGACAAATAAGACTATTCTTGATGAACCGTGCCACCACATTCTTGGTGACAGAAGCAAATGAGGCGGCCTCTACCCACTTTGTAAAGTAATCAATAGCGACAAGGATGAAGCGATGTCCATTAGAAGCAGTAGGTTTAATCTCCCCAATCATATCAATGCCCCACATTGCAAAGGGCCAAGGTGCGGTCAACACGTTCAATGGAGCAGGAGGTGCATGTACTTTATCCGCATATATCTGGCACTTGTGACAGGTTCTGGAGTGATGGTGGCAATCAGCTTCCATGGTAGACCAATAATACCCTGATCTCAAAATCTTCTTGGCCATCGTATGTCCACTAGAATGGGTCCCAAAAATACCGTCGTGCATATCTCCCATAATCTTTTCTGCTTCCTTTTTATCCACACAGCGAAGCAAAGTCGAATCGTGGTTACGTTTGTATAATACTCCATTACTCAAAAAGAATTTAGCAGAGAACTTCCTCAGGAATTTTCTATTATTGATAGATGCCCCCTCAGGGTACTCCTGAGTTTCTAAATATCTTTTTACTTCGTGGAACCAAGGTTTCTCTTCCACTTCATCAGTATTAAGCTCATAACAATATGCTGGTTCATCCAATCGCTCAATGGTGATCATGGGAGCTTCATTGTCCCATCTGACTCTGAACATAGATGACATGGTAGCTAATGCGTCTGCCAACTGATTTTCTTCTCGTGGGATATGTTCGAATGTAATCTCTTCAAAGTATGGGATTAATGTCATCACCCGTTCTCGGTAAGGGATGAGATTCGGATGCTTAGTGTCCCATTCTTCTTTGATCTGACTGATTACTAATGCTGAGTCTCCGTACACACTCAAAAACTTGACCCGCCGGTCTATAGCAGCCTTGAGTCCCAAAATACATGCTTCATACTCAGCCATATTATTGGTACAATGAAAACATAGTCTAGCAGTGAAAGGCGTATGGTAACCCTCGGGAGAAATGATTACCACACCAACACCATTGCCCAACGCATTAGAAGACCCATCGAAAACCATAGTCCATCGGGATCCTAGTTCGGGTCCTTCATCCGGTCCAGGTTCTTCATAATCAGTAACAAGCATGACATCCTCATCTGGGAACTCAAAATTCATAGATTGGTAATCATCCACTGCTTGATGAGCCAAATGATCGGCTAGCACGCTTCCTTTGATTGCTTTCTAGGTAGTATACTGGATGTCGTACTCTATTAGAATCATATGCCATCTTGCTATTCTTCCGGAGAGAGCGGGTTTCTCAAATATGTATTTGATAGGATCCATCTTAGAAATCAATAAAGTGGTATGATTCAACATGTATTGTCTTAGTCGGCGAGCAGCCCAGGCCAAAGCACAACAAGTTTTCTCGAGCAGTGAGTATCTTGTTTCACAGTCGGTAAACTTTTTGCTAAGGTAGTATATGGCATGCTCTTTTCGGCCAGACTCGTCATGTTGTCCCAACACACACCCCATTGAATTTTCTAACACGGTCAAGTACATGATTAAAGGTCTTCCTTCAACTGGTGGCATCAGAATGGGA
This sequence comes from Lathyrus oleraceus, assembly GCF_024323335.1. Lineage (NCBI taxonomy): Eukaryota > Viridiplantae > Streptophyta > Magnoliopsida > Fabales > Fabaceae > Lathyrus > Lathyrus oleraceus. The sequence continues at coordinate 1,808 of NW_026113125.1, read as the reverse complement.
GGTTTTTGAAGATACTCCTTGATTTTGTCGAAAGCTTCTTGACATTCATCATTCCATCTCATCTCTTGATTTTTCCTCAGTAGTTTGAAGAGGGGTTTGCAGGTAGTAGTCAAGTGGGAGATAAATCGGGCAATGTAATTCAAGCGTCCCAAGAAACCTCTGACTTCTTTATCTGTACTGGGAACTGGCATTTCTTGAATAGCTCTCACCTTGGCCGGGTCAACCTCAATCCCTTTACCACTGACAATAAAGCCCAGGAGTTTGCCGGACCTTACCCCAAAGGTGCATTTGTTCGGGTTCAACCTCAACTTGTATTTCTTCAACCTCTCGAACAGTTTGTATAAATGATCGAGATGTTCCTCCTCAGTATGAGATCTGGCTATCATGTCATCCACATATACTTCTATTTCATGATGGATCATATCATGGAACAAAACCACCATAGCACGCTGGTACGTTGCCCCTGCATTCTTTAAACAAATGGCATTACTTTATAACAGAACGTGCCCCATTGCGTCACAAACGTAGTTTTCTCCATGTCCTCAGGCGCCATCTTAATCTGGTTGTAACCTGAGAATCCATCCATGAATGAGAACACCTTGTGTTGAGCGGTGTTATCTACCAGAACATCAATGTGCGGAAGTGGAAAGTCGTCTTTGGGACTCGCTTTATTCAAATCTCTGTAGTCTACACACATTCGCACCTTGCCATCCTTCTTCGGCACTGGTACCACATTAGCAACCCATTGAGGATAAGAAGTAACAGCCAGAAAACCTGCATCAAATTGTTTCATAACCTCGGCTTTGATTTTCTCAGACATTTCAGGACGCATGCGACGAACCTTTTGCTTAACAGGAAGACAATCTTCCCTCGTTGGCAGCCGATGTACTACTATATCAGTATCCAGTCCTGGCATGTCGTCATAAGACCAAGCAAAAATCTCTACATAGTCATGCAACATCTGAATCAACCTTCTCTTGACACTGTTTTCCAAGCCTGCTCCTATTTTGACTTCTTTCTGTTTACTTCAGTACCCAGATTGACAGTCTCAACTGACTCCTCGTTGTGGCTGTATAGTCCTTTCTTCCTGCAGTAACAGTCTGGCAAGTTCTCCAGGTACTTCACAATCTTCCTCACTTCCATCCTCGGCTTGGTAGATCGGATTTTCAAAGTCATAATGAACAGTAGTAGAACTATTGTCAACAGGATCCAGAGTGGGTATGGATCTGCAATTCGTTACGTGAGTGTGTGTAAGAAAACATAGCTCGTTTGGAAGATGACAGAAAAGATAAGAGCGCAATATTTGAATGCAAAAAGTCCATTGATTTATTGAATATGAATATGCTTATGAAAATGACAAAACATTTAACCAATTTGATACATTAGATGAGCAATAACAATTATTCCTGACTAAAGGAAATCGGGATAGTGTCTTCCGCCTTCCCATTATTGAGTCCGTCACCATTGTTGGGAAAATCCAGCTATCCAGGTTGCAATCGCTATCAGCATCTTCTACGACATTAACAGTCTCGTCTTGGTTAGACAGAGGGGCAACGATGTCATTAGGAGTCTCCGGAGGATCAGAGGTAGCCGCCTGTATCTTTCCATTTCGAATGCCGCGTTCCACATGCTCACCTGTTAATATAAGCTCAGTGAAACCTAATGAGGAACTCCTCAATAGATGGCTGTAGAATGGGCCAGTCAGTGTGCTCATGAACATGTCCACTAATTCTCGATCAATCATAGGGGGTTTGACTCTGCCAGCAAATCTCTCCATTTCTGAGCATATTCTTTGAAACTTTCTTTAG
>NW_026113124.1:0-40214 GCF_024323335.1 Lathyrus oleraceus | reverse complement strand
TTCTTCCCATTCATCGGTAGATGTCTGGTCGTGGTTTCTTTCTTCCATTCATCGGTAGATGTCTGGTCGTGGGTTCTTTCTTCCCATTCATCGGTAGATGTCTGGTCGTGGTTTCTTCTTCCCATTCATCGGTAGATGTCTGGTCGTGGTTTCTTTCTTCCCATTCATCGGTAGATGTCTGGTCGTGGTTTCTTCCCATTCATCGGTAGATGTCTGGTCGTGGTTTCTTTCTTCCCATTCATCGGTAGATGTCTGGTCGTGGTTTCTTCTTCCATTCATCGGTAGATGTCTGGTCGTGGTTTCTTTCTTCCATTCATCGGTAGATGTCTGGTCGTGGTTTCTTCTTCCCATTCATCGGTAGATGTCTGGTCGTGGTTTCTTTCTTCCCATTCATCGGTAGATGTCTGGTCGTGGTTTCTTTCTTCCCATTCATCGGTAGATGTCTGGTCGTGGTTTCTTTCTTCCCATTCATCGGTAGATGTCTGGTCGTGGTTTCTTTCTTCCCATTCATCGGTAGATGTCTGGTCGTGGTTTCTTTCTTCCCATTCATCGGTAGATGTCTGGTCGTGGTTTCTTTCTTCCATTCATCGGTAGATGTCTGGTCGTGGTTCTTTCTTCCCATTCATCGGTAGATGTCTGGTCGTGGTTTTTCTTCCATTCATCGGTAGATGTCTGGTCGTGGTTTCTTTCTTCCCATTCATCGGTAGATGTCTGGTCGTGGTTTCTTTCTTCCCATTCATCGGTAGATGTCTGGTCGTGGTTTCTTTCTTCCCATTCATCGGTAGATGTCTGGTCGTGGTTTCTTTCTTCCATTCATCGGTAGATGTCTGGTCGTGGTTTCTTTCTCCCATTCATGGTAGATGTCTGGTCGTGGTTTCTTTCTTCCCATTCATCGGTAGATGTCTGGTCGTGGTTTCTTTCTTCCCATTCATCGGTAGATGTTGGTCGTGTGGTTTCTTTCTTCCCATTCATCGGTAGATGTCTGGTCGTGGTTTCTTTCTTCCCATTCATCGGTAGATGTCTGGTCGTGGTTTCTTTCTTCCCATTCATCGGTAGATGTCTGGTCGTGGTTTCTTTCTTCCCCTTCATCGGTAGATGTCTGGTCGTGGTTTCTTTCTTCCCATTCATCGGTAGATGTGGTTGGTCGTGGTTTCTTTCTTCCCATTCATCGGTAGATGTCTGGTCGTGGTTTCTTTCTTCCCATTCATCGGTAGATGTCTGGTCGTGGTTCTTTCTTCCATTCATCGGTAGATGTCTGGTCGTGGTTTCTTTCTTCCCATTCATCGGTAGATGTCTGGTCGTGGTTTCTTTCTTCCCATTCATCGGTAGATGTCTGGTCGTGGTTTCTTTCTTCCCATTCATCGGTAGATGTCTGGTCGTGGTTTCTTTCTTCCATTCATCGATAGATGTCTGGTCGTGGTTTCTTTCTTCCCATTCATCGGTAGATGTCTGGTCGTGGTTTCTTTCTTCCCATTCATCGGTAGATGTCTGGTCGTGGTTCTTCTTCCCATTCATCGGTAGATGTCTGGTCGTGGGTTCTTTCTTCCCATTCATCGGTAGATGTCTGGTCGTGGTTTCTTTCTTCCCATTCATCGGTAGATGTCTGGTCGTGGTTTCTTTCTTCCCATTCATCGGTAGATGTCTGGTCGTGGTTTCTTTCTTCCCATTCATCGGTAGATGTCTGGTCGTGGTTTCTTTCTTCCCATTCATCGGTAGATGTCTGGTCGTGGTTTCTTTCTTCCCATTCATCGGTAGATGTCTGGTCGTGGTTTCTTTCTTCCCATTCATCGGTAGATGTCTGGTCGTGGTTTCTTTCTTCCCATTCATCGGTAGATGTCTGGTCGTGGTTTCTTTCTTCCCATTCATCGGTAGATGTCTGGTCGTGGTTTCTTTCTTCCCATTCATCGGTAGATGTCTGGTCGTGGTTTCTTTCTTCCCATTCATCGGTAGATGTCTGGTCGTGGTTTCTTTCCTCCCATTCATCGGTAGATGTCTGGTCGTGGTTTCTTTCTTCCCATTCATCGGTAGATGTCTGGTCGTGGTTTCTTTCTTCCCATTCATCGGTAGATGTCTGGTCGTGGTTTCTTTTTCCCATTCATCGGTAGATGTCTGGTCGTGGTTTCTTTTTCCCATTCATCGGTAGATGTCTGGTCGTGGTTTTTCTTCCCATTCATCGGTAGATGTCTGGTCGTGGTTTCTTTCTTCCCATTCATCGGTAGATGTCTGGTCGTGGTTTCTTTCTCCCATTCATCGGTAGATGTCTGGTCGTGGTTTTTCTTCCCATTCATCGGTAGATGTCTGGTCGTGGTTCTTTCTTCCCATTCATCGGTAGATGTTGGTCGTGGTTTCTTTCTTCCCATTCATCGGTAGATGTCTGGTCGTGGTTTCTTTCTTCCCATTCATCGGTAGATGTCTGGTCGTGGTTTCTTTCTTCCCATTCATCGGTAGATGTCTGGTCGTGGTTTCTTTCTTCCCATTCATCGGTAGATGTCTGGTCGTGGTTTCTTTCTTCCCATTCATCGGTAGATGTCTGGTCGTGGTTTCTTTCTTCCATTCATCGGTAGATGTCTGGTCGTGGTTTCTTTCTTCCCATTCATCGGTAGATGTCTGGTCGTGGTTTCTTCTTCCATTCATCGGTAGATGTCTGGTCGTGGTTTCTTTCTTCCCATTCATCGGTAGATGTCTGGTCGTGGTTTCTTTCTTCCCATTCATCGGTAGATGTCTGGTCGTGGTTTCTTTCTTCCCATTCATCGGTAGATGTCTGGTCGTGGTTTCTTTCTTCCCATTCATCGGTAGATGTCTGGTCGTGGTTTCTTTCTTCCCATTCATCGGTCGATGTCTGGTCGTGGTTTCTTTCTTCCCATTCATCGGTAGATGTCTGGTCGTGGTTTTCTTCCATTCATCGGTAGATGTCTGGTCGTGGTTTTCTCTTCCCATCATCGGTAGATGTCTGGTCGTGGTTTCTTTCTTCCCATTCATCGGTAGATGTCTGGTCGTGGTTTCTTTCTTCCCATTCATCGGTAGATGTCTGGTCGTGGTTTCTTTCTTCCCATTCATCGGTAGATGTCTGGTCGTGGTTTCTTTCTTCCCATTCATCGGTAGATGTCTGGTCGTGGTTTCTTTCTTCCCATTCATCGGTAGGTGTCTGGTCGTGGTTTCTTTCTTCCCATTCATCGGTAGATGTCTGGTCGTGGTTTCTTTCTTCCCATTCATCGGTAGATGTCTGGTCGTGGTTTCTTTCTTCCCATTCATCGGTAGATGTCTGGTCGTGGTTTCTTTCTTCCCATTCATCGGTAGATGTCTGGTCGTGGTTTCTTTCTTCCATTCATCGGTAGATGTCTGGTCGTGGTTTCTTTCTTCCCATTCATCGGTAGATGTCTGGTCGTGGTTTCTTTCTTCCCATTCATCGGTAGTAGATGTCTGGTCGTGTTTCTTTCTTCCATTCATCGGTAGATGTCTGGTCGTGGTTTCTTTCTTCCCATTCATCGGTAGATGTCTGGTCGTGGTTCTTTCTTCCCATTCATCGGTAGATGTCTGGTCGTGGTTTCTTCTTCCCATTCATCGGTAGATGTCTGGTCGTGGTTTCTTTCTTCCCATTCATCGGTAGATGTCTGGTCGTGGTTTCTTTCTTCCCATTCATCGGTAGATGTCTGGTCGTGGTTTCTTTCTTCCCATTCATCGGTAGATGTCTGGTCGTGGTTTCTTTCTTCCATTCATCGATAGATGTCTGGTCGTGGTTTCTTTCTTCCCATTCATCGGTAGATGTCTGGTCGTGGTTTCTTTCTTCCCATTCATCGGTAGATGTCTGGTCGTGGTTTCTTTCTTCCCATTCATCGGTAGATGTCTGGTCGTGGTTTCTTTCTTCCCATTCATCGGTAGATGTCTGGTCGTGGTTTCTTTCTTCCCATTCATCGGTAGATGTCTGGTCGTGGTTTCTTTCTTCCATTCATCGATAGATGTCTGGTCGTGGTTTCTTTCTTCCCATTCATCGGTAGATGTCTGGTCGTGGTTTCTTTCTTCCATTCATCGGTAGATGTCTGGTCGTGGTTTCTTTCTTCCCATTCATCGGTAGATGTCTGGTCGTGGTTTCTTTCTTCCATTCATCGATAGATGTCTGGTCGTGGTTTCTTTCTTCCCATTCATCGGTAGATGTCTGGTCGTGGTTTCTTTCTCCCATTCATCGGTAGATGTCTGGTCGTGGTTTCTTTCTTCCCATTCATCGGTAGATGTCACGTCGTGGTTTCTTTCTTCCCATTCATCGGTAGATGTCTGGTCGTGGTTTCTTTCTTCCCATTCATCGGTAGATGTCTGGTCGTGGTTTCTTTCTTCCATTCATCGATAGATGTCTGGTCGTGGTTTCTTTCTTCCCATTCATCGGTAGATGTCTGGTCGTGGTTTCTTTCTTCCATTCATCGGTAGATGTCTGGTCGTGGTTTCTTTCTTCCCATTCATCGGTAGATGTCTGGTCGTGGTTTCTTTCTTCCCATTCATCGGTAGATGTCTGGTCGTGGTTTCTTTCTTCCATTCATCGATAGATGTCTGGTCGTGGTTTTTTCTTCCCATTCATCGGTAGATGTCTGGTCGTGGTTCTTTCTTCCCATTCATCGGTAGATGTCTGGTCGTGGTTTCTTTCTTCCCATTCATCGGTAGATGTCTGGTCGTGGTTTCTTTCTTCCATTCATCGGTAGATGTCTGGTCGTGGTTTCTTTCTTCCCATTCATCGGTAGATGTCTGGTCGTGGTTTCTTTCTTCCATTCATCGATAGATGTCTGGTCGTGGTTCTTTCTTCCCATTCATCGGTAGATGTCTGGTCGTGGTTTCTTTCTTCCCATTCATCGGTAGATGTCTGGTCGTGGTTTCTTTCTTCCCATTCATCGGTAGATGTCTGGTCGTGGTTTCTTTCTTCCATTCATCGATAGATGTCTGGTCGTGGTTTCTTTCTTCCCATTCATCGGTAGATGTCTGGTCGTGGTTTCTTTCTTCCCATTCATCGGTAGATGTCTGGTCGTGGTTTCTTTCTTCCCATTCATCGGTAGATGTCTGGTCGTGGTTTCTTTCTTCCATTCATCGATAGATGTCTGGTCGTGGTTTCTTTCTTCCCATTCATCGGTAGATGTCTGGTCGTGGTTTCTTTCTTCCCATTCATCGGTAGATGTCTGGTCGTGGTTTCTTTCTTCCCATTCATCGGTAGATGTCTGGTCGTGGTTTCTTTCTTCCCATTCATCGGTAGATGTCTGGTCGTGGTTTCTTTCTTCCCATTCATCGGTCGATGTCTGGTCGTGGTTTCTTCTTCCATTCATCGGTAGATGTCTGGTCGTGGTTTCTTTCTTCCCATTCATCGGTAGATGTCTGGTCGTGGTTTCTTTCTTCCCATTCATCGGTCGATGTCTGGTCGTGGTTTCTTTCTTCCCATTCATCGGTAGATGTCTGGTCGTGGTTTCTTTCTTCCCATTCATCGGTAGATGTCTGGTCGTGGTTTTCTTCCCATTCATCGGTAGATGTCTGGTCGTGGTTTCTTTCTTCCATTCATCGGTAGATGTCTGGTCGTGGTTTCTTTCTTCCCATTCATCGGTAGATGTCTGGTCGTGTGGTTTTCTTCCCATTCATCGGTAGATGTCTGGTCGTGGTTCTTTCTTCCCATTCATCGGTAGATGTCTGGTCGTGGTTTCTTTCTTCCCATTCATCGGTAGATGTCTGGTCGTGGTTCTTTTTCCCATTCATCGGTAGATGTCTGGTCGTGGTTTCTTTCTTCCCATTCATCGGTAGATGTCTGGTCGTGGTTTCTTTCTTCCCATTCATCGGTAGATGTCTGGTCGTGGTTTCTTTCTTCCCATTCATCGGTAGATGTCTGGTCGTGGTTTCTTTCTTCCATTCATCGATAGATGTCTGGTCGTGGTTTCTTTCTTCCCATTCATCGGTAGATGTCTGGTCGTGGTTTCTTTCTTCCCATTCATCGGTAGATGTCTGGTCGTGGTTTCTTTCTTCCATTCATCGGTAGATGTCTGGTCGTGGTTTCTTTCTTCCCATTCATCGGTAGATGTCTGGTCGTGGTTTCTTTCTTCCCATTCATCGGTAGATGTCTGGTCGTGGTTTCTTTTTCCCATTCATCGGTAGATGTCTGGTCGTGGTTTCTTTCTTCCCATTCATCGGTAGATGTCTGGTCGTGGTTTCTTCTTCCCATTCATCGGTAGATGTCTGGTCGTGGTTTCTTTCTTCCCATTCATCGGTAGATGTCTGGTCGTGGTTTCTTTCTTCCCATTCATCGGTAGATGTCTGGTCGTGGTTTCTTTCTTCCCATTCATCGGTAGATGTCTGGTCGTGGTTTCTTTCTTCCCATTCATCGGTAGATGTCTGGTCGTGGTTTCTTTCTTCCCATTCATCGGTAGATGTCTGGTCGTGGTTCTTTCTTCCATTCATCGGTAGATGTCTGGTCGTGGTTTCTTTTCCCATTCATCGGTAGATGTCTGGTCGTGGTTTCTTTTTCATTCATCGGTAGATGTCTGGTCGTGGTTTCTTTCTTCCATTCATCGGTAGATGTCTGGTCGTGGTTTCTTTCTTCCCATTCATCGGTAGATGTCTGGTCGTGGTTTCTTTCTTCCCATTCATCGTAGATGTCTGTTCGTTTCTTTCTTCCCCATTCATCGTAGATGTCTGGTCGTGGTTTCTTTCTTCCATTCATCGGTAGATGTCTGGTCGTGGTTTCTTTCTTCCCATTCATCGGTAGATGTCTGGTCGTGGTTTCTTTCTTCCCATTCATCGGTAGATGTCTGGTCGTGGTTTCTTTCTTCCCATTCATCGGTCGATGTCTGGTCGTGGTTTCTTTCTTCCCATTCATCGGTAGATGTCTGGTCGTGGTTTCTTTCTTCCCATTCATCGGTAGATGTCTGGTCGTGGTTTCTTTCTTCCCATTCATCGGTAGATGTCTGGTCGTGGTTTCTTTCTTCCCATTCATCGGTAGATGTCTGGTCGTGGTTTCTTTCTTCCCATTCATCGGTAGATGTCTGGTCGTGGTTTCTTTCTTCCCATTCATCGGTCGATGTCTGGTCGTGGTTTCTTTCTTCCATTCATCGATAGATGTCTGGTCGTGGTTTCTTTCTTCCATTCATCGGTAGATGTCTGGTCGTGGTTTCTTTCTTCCATTCATCGGTAGATGTCTGGTCGTGGGTTTCTTCTTCCATTCATCGGTAGATGTCTGGTCGTGGTTTCTTTCTTCCCATTCATCGGTAGATGTCTGGTCGTGGTTTCTTTCTTCCATTCATCGATAGATGTCTGGTCGTGGTTTCTTTCTTCCCATTCATCGGTAGATGTCTGGTCGTGGTTTCTTTCTTCCCATTCATCGGTAGATGTCTGGTCGTGGTTTCTTTCTTCCCATTCATCGGTAGATGTCTGGTCGTGGTTTCTTTCTTCCCATTCATCGGTAGATGTCTGGTCGTGGTTTCTTTTTACCCATTCATCGGTAGATGTCTGGTCGTGGTTTCTTTCTTCCCATTCATCGGTCGATGTCTGGTCGGGGTTTCTTTCTTCCCATTCATCGGTGGATCTCTGGTCGTGGTTTCTTTCTTCCCATTCATAGGTAGATATCTGGTCGTGGTTTCTTTCTTCCCATTCATCGGTAGATGTCTGGTCGTGGTTTCTTTCTTCCCATTCATCGGTAGATGTCTGGTCGTGGTTTCTTTCTTCCCATTCATCGGTAGATGTCTGGTCGTGGTTTCTTTCTTCCCATTCATCGGTAGATGTCTGGTCGTGGTTTCTTTCTTCCATTCATCGATAGATGTCTGGTCGTGGTTTCTTTCTTCCCATTCATCGGTAGATGTCACGTCGTGGTTTCTTTCTTCCCATTCATCGGTAGATGTCTGGTCGTGGTTTCTTTCTTCCCATTCATCGGTAGATGTCTGGTCGTGGTTTCTTTCTTCCATTCATCGATAGATGTCTGGTCGTGGTTTCTTTCTTCCCATTCATCGGTAGATGTCTGGTCGTGGTTTCTTTCTTCCATTCATCGATAGATGTCTGGTCGTGGTTTCTTTCTTCCCATTCATCGGTAGATGTCTGGTCGTGGTTTCTTTCTTCCCATTCATCGGTAGATGTCTGGTCGTGGTTTCTTTCTTCCCATTCATCGGTAGATGTCTGGTCGTGGTTTCTTTCTTCCCATTCATCGGTAGATGTCTGGTCGTGGTTTCTTTTTTCCATTCATCGGTAGATGTCTGGTCGTGGTTTCTTTCTTCCCATTCATCGGTAGATGTCTGGTCGTGGTTTCTTTCCTCCCATTCATCGGTAGATGTCTGGTCGTGGTTTCTTTCTTCCCATTCATCGGTAGATGTCTGGTCGTGGTTTCTTTCTTCCCATTCATCGGTAGATGTCTGGTCGTGGTTTCTTTCTTCCCATTCATCGGTAGATGTCTGGTCGTGGTTTCTTTCTTCCATTCATCGGTAGATGTCTGGTCGTGGTTTCTTTCTTCCATTCATCGGTAGATGTCTGGTCGTGGTTTCTTCTTCCCATTCATCGGTAGATGTCTGGTCGTGGTTCTTTCTTCCCATTCATCGGTAGATGTCTGGTCGTGGTTTCTTTCTTCCCATTCATCGGTAGATGTCTGGTCGTGGTTTCTTTCTTCCCATTCATCGGTAGATGTCTGGTCGTGGTTTCTTTTCCCATTCATCGGTAGATGTCTGGTCGTGGTTTCTTTCTTCCCATTCATCGGTAGATGTCTGGTCGTGGTTTCTTTCTTCCCATTCATCGGTAGATGTCTGGTCGTGGTTTCTTTCTTCCCATTCATCGGTAGATGTCTGGTCGTGGTTTCTTTCTTCCCATTCATCGGTAGATGTCTGGTCGTGGTTTCTTTCTTCCATTCATCGGTAGATGTCTGGTCGTGGTTTCTTTCTTCCCATTCATCGGTAGATGTCTGGTCGTGGTTTCTTTCTTCCATTCATCGGTAGATGTCTGGTCGTGGTTCTTTCTTCCCATTCATCGGTAGATGTCTGGTCGTGGTTTCTTTCTTCCATTCATCGGTAGATGTCTGGTCGTGGTTTCTTTCTTCCCATTCATCGGTAGATGTCTGGTCGTGGTTTCTTTCTTCCATTCATCGGTAGATGTCTGGTCGTGGTTTTTTCTTCCCATTCATCGGTAGATGTCTGGTCGTGGTTTCTTTTTCCATTCATCGGTAGATGTCTGGTCGTGGTTTCTTTCTTCCCATTCATCGGTAGATGTCTGGTCGTGGTTTCTTTCTTCCCATTCATCGGTAGATGTCTGGTCGTGGTTTCTTTCTTCCCATTCATCGGTAGATGTCTGGTCGTGGTTTCTTTCTTCCCATTCATCGGTAGATGTCTGGTCGTGGTTTCTTTCTTCCCATTCATCGGTAGATGTCTGGTCGTGGTTTCTTTCTTCCCATTCATCGGTAGATGTCTGGTCGTGGTTTCTTTCTTCCCATTCATCGGTAGATGTCTGGTCGTGGTTTCTTTCTTCCATTCATCGGTAGATGTCTGGTCGTGGTTTCTTTCTTCCCATTCATCGGTAGATGTCTGGTCGTGGTTTCTTTCTTCCCATTCATCGGTAGATGTCTGGTCGTGGTTTCTTTCTTCCCATTCATCGGTAGATGTCTGGTCGTGGTTTCTTTCTTCCATTCATCGGTAGATGTCTGGTCGTGGTTTCTTTCTTCCCATTCATCGGTAGATGTCTGGTCGTGGTTTCTTTCTTCCCATTCATCGGTAGATGTCTGGTCGTGGTTTCTTTCTTCCCATTCATCGGTAGATGTCTGGTCGTGGTTTCTTTTTCCCATTCATCGGTAGATGTCTGGTCGTGGTTTCTTTCTTCCCATTCATCGGTAGATGTCTGGTCGTGGTTTCTTTTTCCCATTCATCGGTAGATGTCTGGTCGTGGTTTCTTTCTTCCCATTCATCGGTAGATGTCTGGTCGTGGTTTCTTTCTTCCCATTCATCGGTAGATGTCTGGTCGTGGTTCTTTCTTCCCATTCATCGGTAGATGTCTGGTCGTGGTTTCTTTTTTCCCATTCATCGGTAGATGTCTGGTCGTGGTTTCTTTCTTCCCATTCATCGGTAGATGTCTGGTCGTGGTTTCTTTCTTCCCATTCATCGGTAGATGTCTGGTCGTGGTTTCTTTCTTCCCATTCATCGGTAGATGTCTGGTCGTGGTTTCTTTCTTCCCATTCATCGGTGGATGTCTGGTCGTGGTTTCTTTCTTCCATTCATCGGTAGATGTCTGGTCGTGGTTTCTTCTTCCCATTCATCGGTAGATGTCTGGTCGTGGTTTCTTTCTTCCCATTCATCGGTAGATGTCTGGTCGTGGTTTCTTTCTTCCCATTCATCGGTAGATGTCTGGTCGTGGTTTCTTTTTCCATTCATCGGTAGATGTCTGGTCGTGGTTTCTTTCTTCCCATTCATCGGTAGATGTCTGGTCGTGGTTTCTTTCTTCCATTCATCGGTAGATGTCTGGTCGTGGTTCTTTCTTCCCATTCATCGGTGGATGTCTGGTCGTGGTTTCTTTCTTCCCATTCATCGGTAGATGTCTGGTCGTGGTTTCTTTCTTCCCATTCATCGGTAGATGTCTGGTCGTGGTTTCTTTCTTCCCATTCATCGGTAGATGTCTGGTCGTGGTTTCTTTCTTCCCATTCATCGGTAGATGTCTGGTCGTGGTTTCTTTCTTCCCATTCATCGGTAGATGTCTGGTCGTGGTTTCTTTCTTCCCATTCATCGGTAGATGTCTGGTCGTGGTTTCTTTCTTCCATTCATCGGTAGATGTCTGGTCGTGGTTTCTTTCTTCCCATTCATCGGTAGATGTCTGGTCGTGGTTTCTTTCTTCCATTCATCGGTAGATGTCTGGTCGTGGTTTCTTTCTTCCCATTCATCGGTAGATGTCTGGTCGTGGTTTCTTTCTTCCCATTCATCGGTAGATGTCTGGTCGTGGTTCTTTCTTCCCATTCATCGGTAGATGTCTGGTCGTGGTTTCTTTCTTCCCATTCATCGGTAGATGTCTGGTCGTGGTTTCTTTCTTCCCATTCATCGGTAGATGTCTGGTCGTGGTTTCTTTCTTCCCATTCATCGGTAGATGTCTGGTCGTGGTTTCTTTCTTCCCATTCATCGGTAGATGTCTGGTCGTGGTTTCTTTCTTCCATTCATCGGTAGATGTCTGGTCGTGGTTTCTTTCTTCCCATTCATCGGTAGATGTCTGGTCGTGGTTTCTTTCTTCCCATTCATCGGTAGATGTCTGGTCGTGGTTTCTTCTTCCCATTCATCGGTAGATGTCTGGTCGTGGTTTCTTTCTTCCCATTCATCGGTAGATGTCTGGTCGTGGTTTTTCTTTCCCATTCATCGGTAGATGTCTGGTCGTGGTTTCTTTCTTCCATTCATCGGTAGATGTCTGGTCGTGGTTTCTTTCTTCCCATTCATCGGTAGATGTCTGGTCGTGGTTTCTTTCTTCCCATTCATCGGTCGATGTCTGGTCGTGGTTTCTTTCTTCCCATTCATCGGTAGATGTCTGGTCGTGGTTTCTTTCTTCCCATTCATCGGTAGATGTCTGGTCGTGGTTTCTTTCTTCCCATTCATCGGTAGATGTCTGGTCGTGGTTTCTTTCTTCCCATTCATCGGTAGATGTCTGGTCGTGGTTTCTTTCTTCCCATTCATCGGTAGATGTCTGGTCGTGGGTTCTTTCTTCCCATTCATCGGTAGATGTCTGGTCGTGGTTTCTTTCTTCCATTCATCGGTAGATGTCTGGTCGTGGTTTCTTTCTTCCCATTCATCGGTAGATGTCTGGTCGTGGTTTCTTTCTTCCCATTCATCGGTAGATGTCTGGTCGTGGTTTCTTTCTTCCCATTCATCGGTAGATGTCTGGTCGTGGTTTCTTTCTTCCCATTCATCGGTAGATGTCTGGTCGTGGTTTCTTTCTTCCCATTCATCGGTCGATGTCTGGTCGTGGTTTCTTTCTTCCCATTCATCGGTAGATGTCTGGTCGTGGTTTCTTTCTTCCCATTCATCGGTAGATGTCTGGTCGTGGTTTCTTTCTTCCCATTCATCGGTAGATGTCTGGTCGTGGTTTCTTTCTTCCCATTCATCGGTAGATGTCTGGTCGTGGTTTTTTCTTCCATTCATCGGTAGATGTCTGGTCGTGGTTTCTTTCTTCCCATTCATCGGTAGATGTCTGGTCGTGGTTTCTTTCTTCCCATTCATCGGTAGATGTCTGGTCGTGGTTTCTTTCTTCCCATTCATCGGTAGATGTCTGGTCGTGGTTTCTTTCTTCCCATTCATCGGTAGATGTCTGGTCGTGGTTTCTTTCTTCCCATTCATCGGTAGATGTCTGGTCGTGGTTCTTTCTTCCCATTCATCGGTAGATGTCTGGTCGTGGTTTCTTTCTTCCCATTCATCGGTAGATGTCTGGTCGTGGTTTCTTTCTTCCCATTCATCGGTAGATGTCTGGTCGTGGTTTCTTTCTTCCCATTCATCGGTAGATGTCTGGTCGTGGTTTCTTTCTTCCCATTCATCGGTAGATGTCTGGTCGTGGTTTCTTTCTTCCATTCATCGGTAGATGTCTGGTCGTGGTTTCTTTCTTCCCATTCATCGGTAGATGTCTGGTCGTGGTTTCTTTCTTCCCATTCATCGGTAGATGTCTGGTCGTGGTTTCTTTCTTCCCATTCATCGGTAGATGTCTGGTCGTGGTTTCTTTCTTCCCATTCATCGGTAGATGTCTGGTCGTGGTTTCTTTCTTCCCATTCATCGGTAGATGTCTGGTCGTGGTTTCTTTCTTCCCATTCATCGGTAGATGTCTGGTCGTGGTTTCTTTCTTCCCATTCATCGGTAGATGTCTGGTCGTGGTTTCTTTCTTCCCATTCATCGGTAGATGTCTGGTCGTGGTTTCTTTCTTCCATTCATCGGTAGATGTCTGGTCGTGGTTTCTTTCTTCCCATTCATCGGTAGATGTCTGGTCGTGGTTTTTTTTCTCCATTCATCGGTAGATGTCTGGTCGTGGTTTTTCTTCCCATTCATCGGTAGATGTCTGGTCGTGGTTTCTTTCTTCCCATTCATCGGTAGATGTCTGGTCGTGGTTTCTTTCTTCCCATTCATCGGTAGATGTCTGGTCGTGGTTTCTTTCTTCCCATTCATCGGTAGATGTCTGGTCGTGGTTTCTTTCTTCCCATTCATCGGTAGATGTCTGGTCGTGGTTTCTCTTCCCATTCATCGGTAGATGTCTGGTCGTGGTTTCTTTCTTCCCATTCATCGGTAGATGTCTGGTCGTGGTTTCTTTCTTCCATTCATCGGTAGATGTCTGGTCGTGGTTTCTTTCTTCCCATTCATCGGTAGATGTCTGGTCGTGGTTTCTTTCTTCCCATTCATCGGTAGATGTCTGGTCGTGGTTTCTTTCTTCCCATTCATCGGTAGATGTCTGGTCGTGGTTTCTTTCTTCCATTCATCGGTAGATGTCTGGTCGTGGTTTCTTTCTTCCCATTCATCGGTAGATGTCTGGTCGTGGTTTCTTTCTTCCCATTCATCGGTAGATGTCTGGTCGTGGTTTCTTTCTTCCCATTCATCGGTAGATGTCTGGTCGTGGTTTCTTTTCCCATTCATCGGTAGATGTCTGGTCGTGGTTTCTTTCTTCCCATTCATCGGTAGATGTCTGGTCGTGGTTTCTTTCTTCCCATTCATCGGTAGATGTCTGGTCGTGGTTTCTTTCTTCCCATTCATCGGTAGATGTCTGGTCGTGGTTTCTTTCTTCCCATTCATCGGTAGATGTCTGGTCGTGGTTTCTTTCTTCCCATTCATCGGTAGATGTCTGGTCGTGGTTCTTTCTTCCATTCATCGGTAGATGTCTGGTCGTGGTTTCTTTCTTCCCATTCATCGGTAGATGTCTGGTCGTGGTTTCTTTCTTCCCATTCATCGGTAGATGTCTGGTCGTGGTTTCTTTCTTCCATTCATCGGTAGATGTCTGGTCGTGGTTTCTTTCTTCCCATTCATCGGTAGATGTCTGGTCGTGGTTTCTTTCTTCCCATTCATCGGTAGATGTCTGGTCGTGGTTTCTTTCTTCCCATTCATCGGTAGATGTCTGGTCGTGGTTCTTTCTTCCATTCATCGGTAGATGTCTGGTCGTGGTTCTTTCTTCCCATTCATCGGTAGATGTCTGGTCGTGGTTTCTTTCTTCCCATTCATCGGTAGATGTCTGGTCGTGGTTTCTTTCTTCCCATTCATCGGTAGATGTCTGGTCGTGGTTTCTTTCTTCCCATTCATCGGTAGATGTCTGGTCGTGGTTTCTTTCTTCCCATTCATCGGTAGATGTCTGGTCGTGGTTTTTTCTTCCCATTCATCGGTAGATGTCTGGTCGTGGTTTCTTTCTTCCATTCATCGGTAGATGTCTGGTCGTGGTTTCTTTCTTCCCATTCATCGGTAGATGTCTGGTCGTGGTTTCTTTCTTCCCATTCATCGGTAGATGTCTGGTCGTGGTTTCTTTCTTCCCATTCATCGGTAGATGTCTGGTCGTGGTTTCTTTCTTCCCATTCATCGGTAGATGTCTGGTCGTGGTTCTTTCTTCCATTCATCGGTAGATGTCTGGTCGTGGTTTCTTTCTTCCATTCATCGGTAGATGTCTGGTCGTGGTTTCTTTCTTCCCATTCATCGGTAGATGTCTGGTCGTGGTTTCTTTCTTCCATTCATCGGTAGATGTCTGGTCGTGGTTTCTTTCTTCCCATTCATCGGTAGATGTCTGGTCGTGGTTTCTTTCTTCCATTCATCGGTAGATGTCTGGTCGTGGTTTCTTTCTTCCCATTCATCGGTAGATGTCTGGTCGTGGTTTCTTTCTTCCCATTCATCGGTAGATGTCTGGTCGTGGTTTCTTTCTTCCCATTCATCGGTAGATGTCTGGTCGTGGTTTCTTTCTTCCCATTCATCGGTAGATGTCTGGTCGTGGTTTCTTTCTTCCCATTCATCGGTAGATGTCTGGTCGTGGTTTCTTTCTTCCCATTCATCGGTAGATGTCTGGTCGTGGTTTCTTTCTTCCCATTCATCGGTAGATGTCTGGTCGTGGTTTCTTTCTTCCCATTCATCGGTAGATGTCTGGTCGTGGTTTCTTTCTTCCCATTCATCGGTAGATGTCTGGTCGTGGTTTCTTTCTTCCCATTCATCGGTAGATGTCTGGTCGTGGGTTCTTTCTTCCCATTCATCGGTAGATGTCTGGTCGTGGTTTCTTTCTTCCCATTCATCGGTAGATGTCTGGTCGTGGTTTCTTTCTTCCCATTCATCGGTAGATGTCTGGTCGTGGTTTCTTTCTTCCCATTCATCGGTAGATGTCTGGTCGTGGTTTCTTTCTCCCATTCATCGGTAGATGTCTGGTCGTGGTTTCTTTCTTCCCATTCATCGGTAGATGTCTGGTCGTGGTTCTTTCTTCCCATTCATCGGTCGATGTCTGGTCGTGGTTTCTTTCTTCCCATTCATCGGTAGATGTCTGGTCGTGGTTTCTTTCTTCCCATTCATCGGTAGATGTCTGGTCGTGGTTTCTTTCTTCCCATTCATCGGTAGATGTCTGGTCGTGGTTTCTTTCTTCCCATTCATCGGTAGATGTCTGGTCGTGGTTTCTTTCTTCCCATTCATCGGTAGATGTCTGGTCGTGGTTTCTTTCTTCCCATTCATCGGTAGATGTCTGGTCGTGGTTTTCTTTCCCATTCATCGGTAGATGTCTGGTCGTGGTTTCTTTCTTCCCATTCATCGGTAGATGTCTGGTCGTGGTTTCTTTCTTCCCATTCATCGGTAGATGTCTGGTCGTGGTTTCTTTCTTCCCATTCATCGGTAGATGTCTGGTCGTGGTTTCTTTCTTCCCATTCATCGGTAGATGTCTGGTCGTGGTTTCTTTCTTCCCATTCATCGGTAGATGTCTGGTCGTGGTTTCTTTCTTCCCATTCATCGGTCGATGTCTGGTCGTGGTTTCTTTCTTCCCATTCATCGGTAGATGTCTGGTCGTGGTTTCTTTCTTCCATTCATCGGTAGATGTCTGGTCGTGGTTTCTTTCTTCCCATTCATCGGTAGATGTCTGGTCGTGGTTTCTTTCTTCCCATTCATCGGTAGATGTCTGGTCGTGGTTTCTTTCTTCCCATTCATCGGTCGATGTCTGGTCGTGGTTTCTTTCTTCCCATTCATCGGTAGATGTCTGGTCGTGGTTTCTTTCTTCCCATTCATCGGTAGATGTCTGGTCGTGGTTTCTTCTTCCCATTCATCGGTAGATGTCTGGTCGTGGTTTCTTTCTTCCCATTCATCGGTAGATGTCTGGTCGTGGTTTCTTTCTTCCCATTCATCGGTAGATGTCTGGTCGTGGTTTCTTTCTTCCCATTCATCGGTAGATGTCTGGTCGTGGTTTCTTTCTTCCCATTCATCGGTAGATGTCTGGTCGTGGTTTCTTTCTTCCCATTCATCGGTAGATGTCTGGTCGTGGTTTCTTCTTCCCATTCATCGGTAGATGTCTGGTCGTGGTTTCTTTCTTCCATTCATCGGTAGATGTCTGGTCGTGGTTTCTTTCTTCCCATTCATCGGTAGATGTCTGGTCGTGGGTTCTTTCTTCCCATTCATCGGTAGATGTCTGGTCGTGGTTTCTTTCTTCCCATTCATCGGTAGATGTCTGGTCGTGGTTTCTTTCTTCCCATTCATCGGTAGATGTCTGGTCGTGGTTTCTTTCTTCCCATTCATCGGTAGATGTCTGGTCGTGGTTTCTTTCTTCCCATTCATCGGTAGATGTCTGGTCGTGGTTTCTTTCTTCCCATTCATCGGTAGATGTCTGGTCGTGGTTTCTTTCTTCCCATTCATCGGTAGATGTCTGGTCGTGGTTTCTTTCTTCCATTCATCGATAGATGTCTGGTCGTGGTTTCTTTCTTCCCATTCATCGGTAGATGTCTGGTCGTGGTTTCTTTCTTCCCATTCATCGGTAGATGTCTGGTCGTGGTTTCTTTCTTCCCATTCATCGGTAGATGTCTGGTCGTGGTTTCTTTCTTCCCATTCATCGGTAGATGTCTGGTCGTGGTTTCTTTCTTCCCATTCATCGGTAGATGTCTGGTCGTGGTTTCTTTCTTCCCATTCATCGGTAGATGTCTGGTCGTGGTGGCTTTCTTCCCATTCATCGGTAGATGTCTGGTCGTGGTTTCTTTCTTCCCATTCATCGGTAGATGTCTGGTCGTGGTTTCTTTCTTCCCATTCATCGGTAGATGTCTGGTCGTGGTTTCTTTCTTCCCATTCATCGGTAGATGTCTGGTCGTGGTTTCTTTCTTCCCATTCATCGGTCGATGTCTGGTCGTGGTTTCTTTCTTCCCATTCATCGGTAGATGTCTGGTCGTGGTTTCTTTCTTCCCATTCATCGGTAGATGTCTGGTCGTGGTTTCTTTCTCCCATTCATCGGTAGATGTCTGGTCGTGGTTTCTTTCTTCCCATTCATCGGTAGATGTCTGGTCGTGGTTTCTTTCTTCCCATTCATCGGTAGATGTCTGGTCGTGGTTTCTTTCTTCCATTCATCGGTAGATGTCTGGTCGTGGTTTCTTTCTTCCCATTCATCGGTAGATGTCTGGTCGTGGTTTCTTTCTTCCCATTCATCGGTAGATGTCTGGTCGTGGTTTCTTTCTCCCATTCATCGGTAGATGTCTGGTCGTGGTTTCTTTCTTCCCATTCATCGGTAGATGTCTGGTCGTGGTTTCTTTCTTCCCATTCATCGGTAGATGTCTGGTCGTGGTTTCTTTCTTCCCATTCATCGGTAGATGTCTGGTCGTGGTTTCTTTCTTCCCATTCATCGGTAGATGTCTGGTCGTGGTTTCTTTCTTCCCATTCATCGGTAGATGTCTGGTCGTGGTTTCTTTCTTCCATTCATCGGTAGATGTCTGGTCGTGGTTTCTTTCTTCCCATTCATCGGTAGATGTCTGGTCGTGGTTTCTTCTTCCATTCATCGGTAGATGTCTGGTCGTGGTTTCTTTCTTCCATTCATCGGTAGATGTCTGGTCGTGGTTTCTTCTTCCCATTCATCGGTAGATGTCTGGTCGTGGTTTCTTTCTTCCCATTCATCGGTAGATGTCTGGTCGTGGTTTCTTTCTTCCCATTCATCGGTAGATGTCTGGTCGTGGTTTCTTTCTTCCCATTCATCGGTAGATGTCTGGTCGTGGTTTTCTTCCCATTCATCGGTAGATGTCTGGTCGTGGTTTCTTTCTTCCCATTCATCGGTAGATGTCTGGTCGTGGTTTCTTTCTTCCCATTCATCGGTAGATGTCTGGTCGTGGTTTCTTTCTTCCCATTCATCGGTAGATGTCTGGTCGTGGTTTCTTTCTTCCCATTCATCGGTAGATGTCTGGTCGTGGTTTCTTTCTTCCCATTCATCGGTAGATGTCTGGTCGTGGTTTCTTTCTTCCATTCATCGGTAGATGTCTGGTCGTGGTTTCTTCTTCCCATTCATCGGTAGATGTCTGGTCGTGGTTTCTCTTCCCATTCATCGGTAGATGTCTGGTCGTGGTTTCTTTCTTCCCATTCATCGGTAGATGTCTGGTCGTGGTTTCTTTCTTCCCATTCATCGGTAGATGTCTGGTCGTGGTTTCTTTCTTCCCATTCATCGGTAGATGTCTGGTCGTGGTTTCTTTCTTCCATTCATCGGTAGATGTCTGGTCGTGGTTTCTTTCTTCCCATTCATCGGTAGATGTCTGGTCGTGGTTTCTTTCTTCCCATTCATCGGTAGATGTCTGGTCGTGGTTTCTTTCTTCCCATTCATCGGTAGATGTCTGGTCGTGGTTTTTCTTCCATTCATCGGTAGATGTCTGGTCGTGGTTTCTTTCTTCCCATTCATCGGTAGATGTCTGGTCGTGGTTTCTTTCTTCCCATTCATCGGTAGATGTCTGGTCGTGGTTTCTTTCTTCCCATTCATCGGTAGATGTCTGGTCGTGGTTTCTTTCTTCCCATTCATCGGTAGATGTCTGGTCGTGGTTTCTTTCTTCCCATTCATCGGTAGATGTCTGGTCGTGGTTTCTTTCTTCCCATTCATCGGTAGATGTCTGGTCGTGGTTTCTTTCTCCCATTCATCGGTAGATGTCTGGTCGTGGTTCTTTCTTCCCATTCATCGGTCGATGTCTGGTCGTGGTTTCTTTCTTCCCATTCATCGGTAGATGTCTGGTCGTGGTTTCTTTCTTCCCATTCATCGGTAGATGTCTGGTCGTGGTTTCTTTCTTCCCATTCATCGGTAGATGTCTGGTCGTGGTTTCTTTCTTCCCATTCATCGGTAGATGTCTGGTCGTGGTTTCTTTCTTCCCATTCATCGGTAGATGTCTGGTCGTGGTTTCTTTCTTCCCATTCATCGGTAGATGTCTGGTCGTGTTTCTTTCTTCCCATTCATCGGTAGATGTCTGGTCGTGGTTTCTTTCTTCCCATTCATCGGTAGATGTCTGGTCGTGGTTTTTCTTCCCATTCATCGGTAGATGTCTGGTCGTGGTTTCTTTCTTCCCATTCATCGGTAGATGTCTGGTCGTGGTTTCTTTCTTCCCATTCATCGGTAGATGTCTGGTCGTGGTTTCTTTCTTCCATTCATCGGTAGATGTCTGGTCGTGGTTCTTTCTTCCATTCATCGGTAGATGTCTGGTCGTGGTTTCTTTCTTCCCATTCATCGGTAGATGTCTGGTCGTGGTTTCTTTCTTCCCATTCATCGGTAGATGTCTGGTCGTGGTTTCTTTCTTTCCATTCATCGGTAGATGTCTGGTCGTGGTTTCTTTCTTCCCATTCATCGGTAGATGTCTGGTCGTGGTTCTTTCTTCCCATTCATCGGTAGATGTCTGGTCGTGGTTTCTTTCTTCCCATTCATCGGTAGATGTCTGGTCGTGGTTTCTTTCTTCCCATTCATCGGTAGATGTCTGGTCGTGGTTTCTTTCTTCCCATTCATCGGTAGATGTCTGGTCGTGGTTTCTTTCTTCCCATTCATCGGT
The DNA here is from genome assembly GCF_024323335.1 of Lathyrus oleraceus. NCBI lineage: Eukaryota > Viridiplantae > Streptophyta > Magnoliopsida > Fabales > Fabaceae > Lathyrus > Lathyrus oleraceus. The sequence goes on along the minus strand of NW_026113124.1, from coordinate 20,299 downwards.
AGATGTCTGGTCGTGGTTTCTTTCTTCCATTCATCGGTAGATGTCTGGTCGTGGTTTCTTTCTTCCCATTCATCGGTAGATGTCTGGTCGTGGTTTCTTTCTTCCCATTCATCGGTAGATGTCTGGTCGTGGTTTCTTTCTTCCCATTCATCGGTAGATGTCTGGTCGTGGTTTCTTTCTTCCCATTCATCGGTAGATGTCTGGTCGTGGTTTCTTTCTTCCCATTCATCGGTAGATGTCTGGTCGTGGTTTCTTTCTTCCCATTCATCGGTAGATGTCTGGTCGTGGTTTCTTTCTTCCATTCATCGGTAGATGTCTGGTCGTGGTTTCTTCTTCCCATTCATCGGTAGATGTCTGGTCGTGGTTTCTTTCTTCCCATTCATCGGTAGATGTCTGGTCGTGGTTTCTTTCTTCCCATTCATCGGTAGATGTCTGGTCGTGGTTTCTTTCTTCCCATTCATCGGTCGATGTCTGGTCGTGGTTTCTTTCTTCCCATTCATCGGTAGATGTCTGGTCGTGGTTTCTTTCTTCCCATTCATCGGTAGATGTCTGGTCGTGGTTTCTTTCTTCCCATTCATCGGTAGATGTCTGGTCGTGGTTTCTTTCTTCCCATTCATCGGTCGATGTCTGGTCGTGGTTTCTTTCTTCCCATTCATCGGTAGATGTCTGGTCGTGGTTTCTTCTTCCCATTCATCGGTAGATGTCTGGTCGTGGTTTCTTTCTTCCCATTCATCGGTAGATGTCTGGTCGTGGTTTCTTTCTTCCCATTCATCGGTAGATGTCTGGTCGTGGTTTCTTTCTTCCCATTCATCGGTAGATGTCTGGTCGTGGTTTCTTTCTTCCCATTCATCGGTAGATGTCTGGTCGTGGTTTCTTCTTCCCATTCATCGGTAGATGTCTGGTCGTGGTTTCTTTCTTCCCATTCATCGGTAGATGTCTGGTCGTGGTTTCTTTCTTCCCATTCATCGGTAGATGTCTGGTCGTGGTTTCTTTCTTCCCATTCATCGGTAGATGTCTGGTCGTGGTTTCTTTCTTCCCATTCATCGGTAGATGTCTGGTCGTGGTTTCTTTCTTCCCATTCATCGGTAGATGTCTGGTCGTGGTTTCTTTCTTCCCATTCATCGGTAGATGTCTGGTCGTGGTTTCTTTCTTCCATTCATCGGTAGATGTCTGGTCGTGGTTTCTTCTTCCCATTCATCGGTAGATGTCTGGTCGTGGTTTCTTTCTTCCCATTCATCGGTAGATGTCTGGTCGTGGTTTCTTTCTTCCCATTCATCGGTAGATGTCTGGTCGTGGTTCTTTCTTCCCATTCATCGGTAGATGTCTGGTCGTGGTTTCTTTCTTCCCATTCATCGGTAGATGTCTGGTCGTGGTTTCTTTCTTCCCATTCATCGGTAGATGTCTGGTCGTGGTTCTTTCTTCCCATTCATCGGTAGATGTCTGGTCGTGGTTTCTTTCTTCCATTCATCGGTAGATGTCTGGTCGTGGTTTCTTTCTTCTTCCATTCATCGGTAGATGTCTGGTCGTGGTTTCTTTCTTCCCATTCATCGGTAGATGTCTGGTCGTGGTTCTTTCTTCCCATTCATCGGTAGATGTCTGGTCGTGGTTTCTTTCTTCCCATTCATCGGTAGATGTCTGGTCGTGGTTTCTTTCTTCCCATTCATCGGTAGATGTCTGGTCGTGGTTTCTTTCTTCCCATTCATCGGTAGATGTCTGGTCGTGGTTTCTTTCTCCCATTCATCGGTAGATGTCTGGTCGTGGTTTCTTTCTTCCATTCATCGGTAGATGTCTGGTCGTGGTTTCTTTTCCCATTCATCGGTAGATGTCTGGTCGTGGTTCTTTCTTCCCATTCATCGGTAGATGTCTGGTCGTGGTTTCTTTCTTCCCATTCATCGGTAGATGTCTGGTCGTGGTTTTTTCTTCCCATTCATCGGTAGATGTCTGGTCGTGGTTTCTTCTTCCCATTCATCGGTAGATGTCTGGTCGTGGTTTCTTCTTCCATTCATCGGTAGATGTCTGGTCGTGGTTCTTTCTTCCCATTCATCGGTAGATGTCTGGTCGTGGTTTCTTTCTTCCCATTCATCGGTAGATGTCTGGTCGTGGTTTCTTTCTTCCCATTCATCGGTAGATGTCTGGTCGTGGTTTTTCTTCCATTCATCGGTAGATGTCTGGTCGTGGTTTCTTTCTTCCCATTCATCGGTAGATGTCTGGTCGTGGTTTCTCTTCCCATTCATCGGTAGATGTCTGGTCGTGGTTTCTTTCTTCCCATTCATCGGTAGATGTCTGGTCGTGGTTTCTTTCTTCCATTCATCGGTAGATGTCTGGTCGTGGTTTCTTCTTCCCATTCATCGGTAGATGTCTGGTCGTGGTTTCTTTCTTCCCATTCATCGGTAGATGTCTGGTCGTGGTTTCTTTCTCCCATTCATCGGTAGATGTCTGGTCGTGGTTTCTTTCTTCCATTCATCGGTAGATGTCTGGTCGTGGTTCTTTCTTCCCATTCATCGGTAGATGTCTGGTCGTGGTTTTTCTTCCATTCATCGGTAGATGTCTGGTCGTGGTTTCTTTCTTCCCATTCATCGGTAGATGTCTGGTCGTGGTTTCTTTCTTCCATTCATCGGTAGATGTCTGGTCGTGGTTTCTTTCTTCCCATTCATCGGTAGATGTCTGGTCGTGGTTTCTTTCTTCCATTCATCGGTAGATGTCTGGTCGTGGTTTTTTTTTCCCATTCATCGGTAGATGTCTGGTCGTGGTTTCTTTCTCCCATTCATCGGTAGATGTCTGGTCGTGGTTTCTTTCTTCCCATTCATCGGTAGATGTCTGGTCGTGGTTTCTTTCTTCCATTCATCGGTAGATGTCTGGTCGTGGTTTCTTTCTTCCCATTCATCGGTAGATGTCTGGTCGTGGTTTCTTTCTTCCCATTCATCGGTAGATGTCTGGTCGTGGTTCTTTCTTCCCATTCATCGGTAGATGTCTGGTCGTGGTTTCTTTTTCCCATTCATCGGTAGATGTCTGGTCGTGGTTTCTTTCTTCCATTCATCGGTAGATGTCTGGTCGTGGTTCTTTCTTCCCATTCATCGGTAGATGTCTGGTCGTGGTTTCTTTCTTCCATTCATCGGTAGATGTCTGGTCGTGGTTTCTTTCTTCCCATTCATCGGTAGATGTCTGGTCGTGGTTTCTTTCTTCCCATTCATCGGTAGATGTCTGGTCGTGGTTTTCTTCTTCCATTCATCGGTAGATGTCTGGTCGTGGTTTCTTTCTTCCATTCATCGGTAGATGTCTGGTCGTGGTTTCTTTCTCCCATTCATCGGTAGATGTCTGGTCGTGGTTTCTTTCTTCCCATTCATCGGTAGATGTCTGGTCGTGGTTTCTTTCTTCCCATTCATCGGTAGATGTCTGGTCGTGGTTTTTTCTTCCCATTCATCGGTAGATGTCTGGTCGTGGTTTCTTCTTCCCATTCATCGGTAGATGTCTGGTCGTGTTTCTTTCTTCCCATTCATCGGTAGATGTCTGGTCGTGGTTTCTTTCTTCCATTCATCGGTAGATGTCTGGTCGTGGTTTCTTTCTTCCCATTCATCGGTAGATGTCTGGTCGTGGTTTCTTTCTTCCCATTCATCGGTAGATGTCAGGTCGTGGTTTCTTTCTTCCCATTCATCGGTAGATGTCTGGTCGTGGTTTCTTTCTTCCCATTCATCGGTAGATGTCTGGTCGTGGTTTCTTTCTTCCATTCATCGATAGATGTCTGGTCGTGGTTTCTTTCTTCCATTCATCGGTAGATGTCTGGTCGTGGTTTCTTTCTTCCATTCATCGGTAGATGTCTGGTCGTGGTTTCTTTCTTCCCATTCATCGGTAGATGTCTGGTCGTGGTTTCTTTCTTCCCATTCATCGGTAGATGTCTGGTCGTGGTTTCTTTCTTCCCATTCATCGGTAGATGTCTGGTCGTGGTTTCTTTTTCCCATTCATCGGTAGATGTCTGGTCGTGGTTCTTTCTTCCCATTCATCGGTAGATGTCTGGTCGTGGTTTCTTTCTTCCCATTCATCGGTAGATGTCTGGTCGTGGTTTCTTTCTTCCCATTCATCGGTAGATGTCTGGTCGTGGTTTCTTTCTTCCCATTCATCGGTAGATGTCTGGTCGTGGTTTCTTTCTTCCCATTCATCGGTAGATGTCTGGTCGTGGTTTTTTCTTCCATTCATCGGTAGATGTCTGGTCGTGGTTTCTTTCTTCCCATTCATCGGTAGATGTCTGGTCGTGGTTTCTTTCTTCCATTCATCGGTAGATGTCTGGTCGTGGTTTCTTTCTTCCCATTCATCGGTAGATGTCTGGTCGTGGTTTCTTCTTCCATTCATCGGTAGATGTCTGGTCGTGGTTTCTTTCTTCCCATTCATCGGTAGATGTCTGGTCGTGGTTTCTTTCTTCCCATTCATCGGTAGATGTCTGGTCGTGGTTCTTTCTTCCCATTCATCGGTAGATGTCTGGTCGTGGTTTCTTTCTCCCATTCATCGGTAGATGTCTGGTCGTGGTTTCTTTCTTCCCATTCATCGGTAGATGTCTGGTCGTGGTTTCTTTTTCCCATTCATCGGTAGATGTCTGGTCGTGGTTTCTTTCTTCCATTCATCGGTAGATGTCTGGTCGTGGTTTCTTCTTCCCATTCATCGGTAGATGTCTGGTCGTGGTTTCTTTCTTCCCATTCATCGGTAGATGTCTGGTCGTGGTTTCTTTCTTCCCATTCATCGGTAGATGTCTGGTCGTGGTTTCTTCTCCCATTCATCGGTAGATGTCTGGTCGTGGTTTCTTTCTTCCCATTCATCGGTAGATGTCTGGTCGTGGTTTCTTTCTTCCATTCATCGGTAGATGTCTGGTCGTGGTTTCTTTTTCCCATTCATCGGTAGATGTCTGGTCGTGGTTCTTCTTCCCATTCATCGGTAGATGTCTGGTCGTGGTTTCTTTCTTCCATTCATCGGTAGATGTCTGGTCGTGGTTTCTTTCTTCCATTCATCGGTAGATGTCTGGTCGTGGTTTTTTCTTCCCATTCATCGGTAGATGTCTGGTCGTGGTTTCTTTCTTCCATTCATCGGTAGATGTCTGGTCGTGGTTTCTTTCTTCCCATTCATCGGTAGATGTCTGGTCGTGGTTTCTTCTTCCCATTCATCGGTAGATGTCTGGTCGTGGTTTCTTTCTTCCCATTCATCGGTAGATGTCTGGTCGTGGTTTCTTTCTTCCATTCATCGGTAGATGTCTGGTCGTGGTTTCTTTCTTCCCATTCATCGGTAGATGTCTGGTCGTGGTTTCTTTCTTCCCATTCATCGGTAGATGTCTGGTCGTGGTTTCTTCTTCCCATTCATCGGTAGATGTCTGGTCGTGGTTTCTTTCTTCCCATTCATCGGTAGATGTCTGGTCGTGGTTTCTTTCTTCCATTCATCGATAGATGTCTGGTCGTGGTTTCTTTCTTCCATTCATCGGTAGATGTCTGGTCGTGGTTTCTTTCTTCCCATTCATCGGTAGATGTCTGGTCGTGGTTTCTTTCTTCCCATTCATCGGTAGATGTCTGGTCGTGGTTTCTTTCTTCCATTCATCGGTAGATGTCTGGTCGTGGTTTCTTTCTTCCCATTCATCGGTAGATGTCTGGTCGTGGTTTCTTCTTCCCATTCATCGGTAGATGTCTGGTCGTGGTTTCTTTCTTCCATTCATCGGTAGATGTCTGGTCGTGGTTTTTTTTCCCATTCATCGGTAGATGTCTGGTCGTGGTTTCTTTCTTCCCATTCATCGGTAGATGTCTGGTCGTGGTTCTTTCTTCCCATTCATCGGTAGATGTCTGGTCGTGGTTTCTTTCTTCCCATTCATCGGTAGATGTCTGGTCGTGGTTCTTTCTTCCATTCATCGGTAGATGTCTGGTCGTGGTTTCTTTTTCCCATTCATCGGTAGATGTCTGGTCGTGGTTCTTTCTTCCCATTCATCGGTAGATGTCTGGTCGTGGTTTCTTTCTTCCCATTCATCGGTAGATGTCTGGTCGTGTGGTTCTTTCTTCCCATTCATCGGTAGATGTCTGGTCGTGGTTTCTTTCTTCCCATTCATCGGTAGATGTCTGGTCGTGGTTTTTCTTCCCATTCATCGGTAGATGTCTGGTCGTGGTTTCTTTCTTCCATTCATCGGTAGATGTCTGGTCGTGGTTTCTTTCTTCCCATTCATCGGTAGATGTCTGGTCGTGGTTTCTTTCTTCCCATTCATCGGTAGATGTCTGGTCGTGGGTTCTTTCTTCCATTCATCGGTAGATGTCTGGTCGTGGTTTCTTTCTTCCCATTCATCGGTAGATGTCTGGTCGTGGTTCTTTCTTCCCATTCATCGGTAGATGTCTGGTCGTGGTTTCTTTCTTCCCATTCATCGGTAGATGTCTGGTCGTGGTTTCTTTCTTCCATTCATCGGTAGATGTCTGGTCGTGGTTTCTTTCTTCCATTCATCGGTAGATGTCTGGTCGTGGTTTCTTTCTTCCATTCATCGGTAGATGTCTGGTCGTGGTTTCTTTCTTCCCATCGGTAGTAGATGTCTGGTCGTGGTTTCTTTTCCCATTCATCGGTAGATGTCTGGTCGTGGTTTCTTTTTCCCATTCATCGGTAGATGTCTGGTCGTGGTTTCTTCTTCCCATTCATCGGTAGATGTCTGGTCGTGGTTTCTTTCTTCCCATTCATCGGTAGATGTCTGGTCGTGGTTTCTTTTCCATTCATCGGTAGATGTCTGGTCGTGGTTCTTTCTTCCATTCATCGGTAGATGTCTGGTCGTGGTTTCTTTCTTCCCATTCATCGGTAGATGTCTGGTCGTGGTTTCTTCTTCCCATTCATCGGTAGATGTCTGGTCGTGGTTTCTTTCTTCCCATTCATCGGTAGATGTCTGGTCGTGGTTTCTTTCTTCCCATTCATCGGTAGATGTCTGGTCGTGGTTTCTTTCTTCCCATTCATCGGTAGATGTCTGGTCGTGGTTTCTTTCTTCCATTCATCGGTAGATGTCTGGTCGTGGTTTCTTTCTTCCCATTCATCGGTAGATGTCTGGTCGTGGTTTCTTTCTTCCCATTCATCGGTAGATGTCTGGTCGTGGTTTCTTTCTTCCCATTCATCGGTAGATGTCTGGTCGTGGTTTCTTTCTCCCATTCATCGGTAGATGTCTGGTCGTGGTTTCTTTCTTCCATTCATCGGTAGATGTCTGGTCGTGGTTTCTTTCTTCCCATTCATCGGTAGATGTCTGGTCGTGGTTTCTTTCTTCCCATTCATCGGTAGATGTCTGGTCGTGGTTTCTTTCTTCCCATTCATCGGTAGATGTCTGGTCGTGGTTTCTTTTTTCCATTCATCGGTAGATGTCTGGTCGTGGTTTCTTTCTTCCCATTCATCGGTAGATGTCTGGTCGTGGTTTCTTTCTTCCCATTCATCGGTAGATGTCTGGTCGTGGTTTCTTTCTTCCCATTCATCGGTAGATGTCTGGTCGTGGTTCTCTTCCCATTCATCGGTAGATGTCTGGTCGTGGTTTCTTTCTTCCCATTCATCGGTAGATGTCTGGTCGTGGTTTCTTTCTTCCCATTCATCGGTAGATGTCTGGTCGTGGTTTCTTTCTTCCCATTCATCGGTAGATGTCTGGTCGTGGTTCTTTCTTCCATTCATCGGTAGATGTCTGGTCGTGGTTTCTTTTTCCCATTCATCGGTAGATGTCTGGTCGTGGTTTCTTTTTCCATTCATCGGTAGATGTCTGGTCGTGGTTCTTTCTTCCCATTCATCGGTAGATGTCTGGTCGTGGTTTTTCTTCCATTCATCGGTAGATGTCTGGTCGTGGTTCTTTCTTCCATTCATCGGTAGATGTCTGGTCGTGGTTTCTTTCTTCCCATTCATCGGTAGATGTCTGGTCGTGGTTTCTTCTTCCATTCATCGGTAGATGTCTGGTCGTGGTTTCTTTCTTCCATTCATCGGTAGATGTCTGGTCGTGGTTCTTTCTTCCCATTCATCGGTAGATGTCTGGTCGTGGTTTCTTTTTCCATTCATCGGTAGATGTCTGGTCGTGGTTTCTTTCTTCCCATTCATCGGTAGATGTCTGGTCGTGGTTTCTTTCTTCCCATTCATCGGTAGATGTCTGGTCGTGGTTTCTTTCTTCCATTCATCGGTAGATGTCTGGTCGTGGTTTCTTTCTTCCATTCATCGGTAGATGTCTGGTCGTGGTTTCTTTCTTCCCATTCATCGGTAGATGTCTGGTCGTGGTTTCTTTCTTCCCATTCATCGGTAGATGTCTGGTCGTGGTTTCTTTCTTCCCATTCATCGGTAGATGTCTGGTCGTGGTTTCTTCTTCCCATTCATCGGTAGATGTCTGGTCGTGGTTTCTTTCTTCCCATTCATCGGTAGATGTCTGGTCGTGGTTTCTTTCTTCCCATTCATCGGTAGATGTCTGGTCGTGGTTTCTTTCTTCCCATTCATCGGTAGATGTCTGGTCGGGGTTTCTTTCTTCCCATTCATCGGTAGATGTCTGGTCGTGGTTTCTTTCTTCCCATTCATCGGTAGATGTCTGGTCGTGGTTTCTTTCTTCCCATTCATCGGTAGATGTCTGGTCGTGGTTTCTTTCTTCCCATTCATCGGTAGATGTCTGGTCGTGGTTTCTTTCTTCCCATTCATCGGTAGATGTCTGGTCGTGGTTTCTTTCTTCCCATTCATCGGTAGATGTCTGGTCGTGGTTTCTTCTTCCATTCATCGGTAGATGTCTGGTCGTGGTTTCTTTCTTCCATTCATCGGTAGATGTCTGGTCGTGGTTTCTTTCTTCCATTCATCGGTAGATGTCTGGTCGTGGTTTCTTTCTTCCCATTCATCGGTAGATGTCTCGTCGTGGTTTCTTTCTTCCCATTCATCGGTCGATGTCTGGTCGGGGTTTCTTTCTTCCCATTCATCGGTGGATCTCTGGTCGTGGTTTCTTTCTTCCATTCATCGGTAGATGTCTGGTCGTGGTTTCTTTCTTCCATTCATCGGTAGATGTCTGGTCGTGGTTTCTTTCTTCCCATTCATCGGTAGATGTTGGTCGTGGTTTCTTTCTCCCATTCATCGGTAGATGTCTGGTCGTGTGGTTTTTTTCCCATTCATCGGTAGATGTCTGGTCGTGGTTTCTTTCTTCCCATTCATCGGTAGATGTCTGGTCGTGGTTTCTTTCTTCCCATTCATCGGTAGATGTCTGGTCGTGGTTTCTTTCTTCCCATTCATCGGTAGATGTCTGGTCGTGGTTTCTTTCTTCCCATTCATCGGTAGATGTCTGGTCGTGGTTTCTTTTTCCCATTCATCGGTAGATGTCTGGTCGTGGTTTCTTTCTTCCCATTCATCGGTAGATGTCTGGTCGTGGTTTCTTTCTTCCCATTCATCGGTAGATGTCTGGTCGTGGTTTCTTTCTCCCATTCATCGGTAGATGTCTGGTCGTGGTTTCTTTCTTCCATTCATCGGTAGATGTCTGGTCGTGGTTTCTTTCTTCCATTCATCGGTAGATGTCTGGTCGTGGTTTCTTTCTTCCCATTCATCGGTAGATGTCTGGTCGTGGTTTTTCTTCCCATTCATCGGTAGATGTCTGGTCGTGGTTTCTTTCTCCCATTCATCGGTAGATGTCTGGTCGTGGTTTCTTCTTCCCATTCATCGGTAGATGTCTGGTCGTTGTTTCTTTCTTCCCATTCATCGGTAGATGTCTGGTCGTGGTTTCTTTCTTCCCATTCATCGGTAGATGTCTGGTCGTGGTTCTTTCTTCCCATTCATCGGTAGATGTCTGGTCGTGGTTTCTTCTTCCCATTCATCGGTAGATGTCTGGTCGTGGTTTCTTTCTTCCCATGCATCGGTAGATGTCTGGTCGTGGTTTCTTTCTTCCCATTCATCGGTAGATTTCTGGTCGTGGTTCCTTTTTTCCCATTCATCGGTAGATGTCTGGTCGTGGTTTCTTTCTTCCATTCATCGGTAGATGTCTGGTCGTGGTTTCTTCTTCCATTCATCGGTAGATGTCTGGTCGTGGTTTCTTTCTTCCATTCATCGGTAGATGTCTGGTCGTGGTTTTTCTTCCCATTCATCGGTAGATGTCTGGTCGTGGTTTCTTTCTTCCATTCATCGGTAGATGTCTGGTCGTGGTTTCTTCTTCCATTCATCGGTAGATGTCTGGTCGTGGTTTCTTTCTTCCCATTCATCGGTAGATGTCTGGTCGTGGTTTCTTTCTTCCATTCATCGGTAGATGTCTGGTCGTGGTTCTTTCTTCCCATTCATCGGTAGATGTCTGGTCGTGGTTTCTTTCTTCCCATTCATCGGTAGATGTCTGGTCGTGGTTTCTTCTTCCATTCATCGGTAGATGTCTGGTCGTGGTTTCTTTCTTCCCATTCATCGGTAGATTTCTGGTCGTGGTTTCTTTTTTCCCATTCATCGGTAGATGTCTGGTCGTGGTTTCTTTCTTCCCATTCATCGGTAGATGTCTGGTCGTGGGTTCTTTCTTCCCATTCATCGGTAGATGTCTGGTCGTGGTTTCTTTCTTCCCATTCATCGGTAGATATCTGGTCGTGGTTTCTTTCTTCCCATTCATCGGTAGATGTCTGGTCGTGGTTTCTTTCTTCCCATTCATCGGTAGATGTCTGGTCGTGGTTTTCTTCCCATTCATCGGTAGATGTCTGGTCGTGGTTCTTTCTTCCCATTCATCGGTAGATGTCTGGTCGTGGTTTCTTTCTCCCATTCATCGGTAGATGTCTGGTCGTGGTTTCTTTCTTCCCATTCATCGGTAGATGTCTGGTCGTGGTTTCTTTCTTCCCATTCATCGGTAGATGTCTGGTCGTGGTTTCTTTCTTCCCATTCATCGGTCGATGTCTGGTCGTGGTTTCTTTCTTCCCATTCATCGGTAGATGTCTGGTCGTGGTTTCTTTCTTCCCATTCATCGGTAGATGTCTGGTCGTGGTTTCTTTCTTCCCATTCATCGGTAGATGTCTGGTCGTGGTTTCTTTCTTCCCATTCATCGGTAGATGTCTGGTCGTGGTTTCTTTCTTCCCATTCATCGGGAGATGTCTGGTCGTGGTTTCTTTCTTCCCATTCATCGGTAGATGTCTGGTCGTGGTTTCTTTTCCCATTCATCGGTAGATGTCTGGTCGTGGTTTCTTTCTTCCCATTCATCGGTAGATGTCTGGTCGTGGTTTCTTTCTTCCCATTCATCGGTAGATGTCTGGTCGTGGTTTCTTTCTTCCCATTCATCGGTAGATGTCTGGTCGTGGTTTCTTTCTTCCCATTCATCGGTAGATGTCTGGTCGTGGTTTCTTTCTTCCCATTCATCGGTAGATGTCTGGTCGTGGTTTCTTTCTTCCCATTCATCGGTAGATGTCTGGTCGTGGTTTCTTTCTTCCCATTCATCGGTAGATGTCTGGTCGTGGTTTCTTTCTTCCATTCATCGGTAGATGTCTGGTCGTGGTTTCTTTCTTCCCATTCATCGGTAGATGTCTGGTCGTGGTTTCTTTTTTCCCATTCATCGGTAGATGTCTGGTCGTGGTTTCTTTCTTCCCATTCATCGGTAGATGTCTGGTCGTGGTTTCTTTCTTCCCATTCATCGGTAGATGTCTGGTCGTGGTTTCTTTCTTCCCATTCATCGGTCGATGTCTGGTCGTGGTTTCTTTCTTCCCATTCATCGGTAGATGTCTGGTCGTGGTTTCTTTCCTCCCATTCATCGGTAGATGTCTGGTCGTGGTTTCTTTCTTCCATTCATCGGTAGATGTCTGGTCGTGGTTTCTTTCTTCCCATTCATCGGTAGATGTCTGGTCGTGGTTTCTTTCTTCCCATTCATCGGTAGATGTCTGGTCGTGGTTTCTTTCTTCCCATTCATCGGTAGATGTCTGGTCGTGGTTTCTTTCTTCCATTCATCGGTAGATGTCTGGTCGTGGTTTCTTTCTTCCATTCATCGGTAGATGTCTGGTCGTGGTTTCTTTCTCCCATTCATCGGTAGATGTCTGGTCGTGGTTTCTTTCTTCCCATTCATCGGTAGATGTCTGGTCGTGGTTTCTTTCTTCCCATTCATCGGTGGATGTCTGGTCGTGGTTTCTTTCTTCCCATTCATCGGTAGATGTCTGGTCGTGGTTTCTTTTTCCCATTCATCGGTAGATGTCTGGTCGTGGTTTCTTCTTCCCATTCATCGGTAGATGTCTGGTCGTGGTTTCTTTCTCCCATTCATCGGTAGATGTCTGGTCGTGGTTTCTTTTTCCCATTCATCGGTAGATGTCTGGTCGTGGTTTCTTTCTTCCATTCATCGGTAGATGTCTGGTCGTGGTTTCTTTCTTCCCATTCATCGGTAGATGTCTGGTCGTGGTTCTTTTTCCCATTCATCGGTAGATGTCTGGTCGTGGTTTCTCTTCCCATTCATCGGTAGATGTCTGGTCGTGGTTTCTTTCTTCCCATTCATCGGTAGATGTCTGGTCGTGGTTTCTTTCTTCCATTCATCGGTAGATGTCTGGTCGTGGTTTCTTTCTTCCCATTCATCGGTAGATGTCTGGTCGTGGTTCTTTCTTCCATTCATCGGTAGATGTCTGGTCGTGGTTTCTTTCTTCCCATTCATCGGTAGATGTCTGGTCGTGGTTTCTTTCTTCCCATTCATCGGTAGATGTCTGGTCGTGGTTTCTTTCTTCCATTCATCGGTAGATGTCTGGTCGTGGGTTCTTTCTTCCCATTCATCGGTAGATGTCTGGTCGTGGTTTCTTTCTTCCCATTCATCGGTAGATGTCTGGTCGTGGTTTCTTTCTTCCCATTCATCGGTAGATGTCTGGTCGTGGTTTCTTTCTTCCCATTCATCGGTAGATGTCTGGTCGTGGTTTCTTTCTTCCATTCATCGATAGATGTCTGGTCGTGGTTTCTTTCTTCCCATTCATCGGTAGATGTCTGGTCGTGGTTTCTTTCTTCCCATTCATCGGTAGATGTCTGGTCGTGGTTTCTTTCTTCCCATTCATCGGTAGATGTCTGGTCGTGGTTTCTTTCTCCCATTCATCGGTAGATGTCTGGTCGTGGTTTCTTTCTTCCCATCATCGGTAGATGTCTGGTCGTGGTTCTTTCTCCCATTCATCGGTAGATGTCTGGTCGTGGTTTCTTTCTTCCATTCATCGGTAGATGTCTGGTCGTGGTTCTTTCTTCCCATTCATCGGTAGATGTCTGGTCGTGGTTCTTTCTTCCCATTCATCGGTAGATGTCTGGTCGTGGTTTCTTTCTTCCCATCATCGGTAGATGTCTGGTCGTGGTTTCTTTTTCCCATTCATCGGTAGATGTCTGGTCGTGGTTCTTCTTCCCATTCATCGGTAGATGTCTGGTCGTGGTTTCTTTCTTCCCATTCATCGGTAGATGTCTGGTCGTGGTTCTTTTTCCCATTCATCGGTAGATGTCTGGTCGTGGTTTCTTTCTTCCCATTCATCGGTAGATGTCTGGTCGTGGTTTCTTTCTTCCATTCATCGGTAGATGTCTGGTCGTGGTTTCTTTCTCCCATTCATCGGTAGATGTCTGGTCGTGGTTTCTTTCTTCCCATTCATCGGTAGATGTCTGGTCGTGGTTCTTCTTCCATTCATCGGTAGATGTCTGGTCGTGGTTTCTTTCTTCCCATTCATCGGTAGATGTCTGGTCGTGGTTTTTTCTTCCCATTCATCGGTAGATGTCTGGTCGTGGTTTCTTTCTTCCCATTCATCGGTAGATGTCTGGTCGTGGTTTCTTTCTTCCATTCATCGGTAGATGTCTGGTCGTGGTTTCTTTCCCATTCATCGGTAGATGTCTGGTCGTGGTTTCTTTCTTCCCATTCATCGGTAGATGTCTGGTCGTGGTTCTTTTCTTCATCATCCATCGGTAGATGTCTGGTCGTGGTTTCTTTCTTCCCATTCATCGGTAGATGTCTGGTCGTGGTTTCTTTCTTCCCATCATCGGTAGATGTCTGGTCGTGGTTTCTTCTTCCCATTCATCGGTAGATGTCTGGTCGTGGTTTCTTTCTTCCATTCATCGGTAGATGTCTGGTCGTGGTTTCTTTCTTCCCATTCATCGGTAGATGTCTGGTCGTGGTTTCTTTCTTCCCATTCATCGGTAGATGTCTGGTCGTGGTTTCTTTCTTCCCATTCATCGGTCGATGTCTGGTCGTGGTTTCTTCTTCCATTCATCGGTAGATGTCTGGTCGTGGTTTTTTCTTCCCATTCATCGGTAGATGTCTGGTCGTGGTTTCTTTCTTCCCATTCATCGGTAGATGTCTGGTCGTGTTTCTTTCTTCCCATTCATCGGTAGATGTCTGGTCGTGGTTTCTTTCTTCCCATTCATCGGTAGATGTCTGGTCGTGGTTTCTTTCTTCCATTCATCGGTAGATGTCTGGTCGTGGTTTCTTTCTTCCCATTCATCGGTAGATGTCTGGTCGTGGTTTCTTTCTTCCCATTCATCGGTAGATGTCTGGTCGTGGTTTCTTTCTTCCCATTCATCGGTAGATGTCTGGTCGTGGTTTCTTTCTTCCCATTCATCGGTAGATGTCTGGTCGTGGTTTCTTTCTTCCCACTCATCGGTAGATGTCTGGTCGTGGTTTCTTTCTTCCCATTCATCGGTAGATGTCTGGTCGTGGTTTCTTTCTTCCCATTCATCGGTAGATGTCTGGTCGTGGTTTCTTTCTTCCCATTCATCGGTAGATGTCTGGTCGTGGTTTCTTTCTCCCATTCATCGGTAGATGTCTGGTCGTGGTTTCTTTCTTCCCATTCATCGGTAGATGTCTGGTCGTGGTTTCTTTCTCCCATTCATCGGTAGATGTCTGGTCGTGGTTTCTTTCTTCCCATTCATCGGTAGATGTCTGGTCGTGTTTCTTTCTTCCCATTCATCGGTAGATGTCTGGTCGTGGTTTCTTTCTTCCCATTCATCGGTAGATGTCTGGTCGTGGTTTCTTTCTTCCCATTCATCGGTAGATGTCTGGTCGTGGTTTCTTTCTTCCCATTCATCGGTGGATGTCTGGTCGTGGTTTCTTTCTTCCCATTCATCGGTAGATGTCTGGTCGTGGTTTCTTTTTCCCATTCATCGGTAGATGTCTGGTCGTGGTTTCTTTCTTCCCATTCATCGGTAGATGTCTGGTCGTGGTTTCTTTCTTCCCATTCATCGGTAGATGTCTGGTCGTGGTTTCTTTCTTCCCATTCATCGGTAGATGTTGTGGTCTGGTTGTGGTTTCTTTCTTCCCATTCATCGGTAGATGTCTGGTCGTGGTTTCTTTCTTCCCATTCATCGGTAGATGTCTGGTCGTGGTTTCTTTCTTCCCATTCATCGGTAGATGTCTGGTCGTGGTTTCTTTCTTCCCATTCATCGGTAGATGTTGGTCGTGGTTTCTTTCTTCCCATTCATCGGTAGATGTCTGGTCGTGGTTTCTTCTTCCATTCATCGGTAGATGTCTGGTCGTGGTTTCTTTCTTCCATTCATCGGTAGATGTCTGGTCGTGGTTTCTTTCTTCCCATTCATCGGTAGATGTCTGGTCGTGGTTTCTTTCTTCCATTCATCGGTAGATGTCTGGTCGTGGTTTCTTTCTTCCCATTCATCGGTAGATGTCTGGTCGTGGTTCTTTCTTCCCATTCATCGGTAGATGTCTGGTCGTGGTTTCTTTCTTCCCATTCATCGGTAGATGTCTGGTCGTGGTTTCTTCTTCCATTCATCGGTAGATGTCTGGTGGTCGTGGTTTCTTTCTTCCCATTCATCGGTAGATGTCTGGTCGTGGTTTCTTTCTTCCCATTCATCGGTAGATGTCTGGTCGTGGTTTCTTTCTTCCATTCATCGGTAGATGTCTGGTCGTGGTTTCTTTCTTCCCATTCATCGGTAGATGTCTGGTCGTGGTTTCTTTCTTCCCATTCATCGGTAGATGTCTGGTCGTGGTTTCTTCTTCCCATTCATCGGTAGATGTCTGGTCGTGGTTCTTTCTCTTCCATTCATCGGTAGATGTCTGGTCGTGGTTTCTTTCTTCCCATTCATCGGTAGATGTCTGGTCGTGGTTTCTTTCTTCCCATTCATCGGTAGATGTCTGGTCGTGGTTTCTTTCTTCCCATTCATCGGTAGATGTCTGGTCGTGGTTTCTTTCTTCCATTCATCGGTAGATGTCTGGTCGTGGTTTCTTTCTTCCCATTCATCGGTAGATGTCTGGTCGTGGTTTCTTTCTTCCCACTCATCGGTAGATGTCTGGTCGTGGTTTCTTTCTTCCCATTCATCGGTAGATGTCTGGTCGTGGTTTCTTTCTTCCCATTCATCGGTAGATGTCTGGTCGTGTTTCTTTCTTCCCATTCATCGGTAGATGTCTGGTCGTGGTTTCTTTCTTCCCATTCATCGGTAGATGTCTGGTCGTGGTTTCTTTCTTCCCATTCATCGGTAGATGTCTGGTCGTGGTTTCTTTCTTCCATTCATCGGTAGATGTCTGGTCGTGGTTTCTTTCTTCCCATTCATCGGTAGATGTCTGGTCGTGGTTTCTTTCTTCCCATTCATCGGTAGATGTCTGGTCGTGGTTTCTTTCTTCCCATTCATCGGTAGATGTCTGGTCGTGGTTTCTTCTTCCAATCATCGGTAGATGTCTGGTCGTGGTTTCTTTCTTCCCATTCATCGGTCGATGTCTGGTCGTGGTTTCTTTCTTCCCATTCATCGGTAGATGTCTGGTCGTGGTTTCTTTCTTCCCATTCATCGGTAGATGTCTGGTCGTGGTTTCTTTCTTCCCCTTCATCGGTAGATGTCTGGTCGTGGTTTCTTTCTTCCCATTCATCGGTAGATGTCTGGTCGTGGTTTCTTTCTTCCCATTCATCGGTAGATGTCTGGTCGTGGTTTCTTTCTTCCCATTCATCGGTGGATGTCTGGTCGTGGTTTCTTTTTTCCCATTCATCGGTAGATGTCTGGTCGTGGTTTCTTTCTTCCCATTCATCGGTAGATGTCTGGTCGTGGTTTCTTTCTTCCCATTCATCGGTAGATGTCTGGTCGTGGTTTCTTTCTTCCCATTCATCGGTCGATGTCTGGTCGTGGTTTCTTTCTTCCCATTCATCGGTAGATGTCTGGTCGTGGTTTCTTTCTTTCCATTCATCGGTAGATGTTGGTCGTGGTTCTTTCTTCCATTCATCGGTAGATGTCTGGTCGTGGTTTCTTTTTCCCATTCATCGGTAGATGTCTGGTCGTGGTTTCTTTTCCCATTCATCGGTAGATGTTGGTCGTGGTTTCTTTCTTCCCATTCATCGGTAGATGTCTGGTCGTGGTTTCTTTCTCCCATTCATCGGTAGATGTCTGGTCGTGGTTTCTTTCTTCCCATCATCGGTAGATGTCTGGTCGTGGTTTCTTTCTTCCCATTCATCGGTAGATGTCTGGTCGTGGTTTCTTTCTTCCCATTCATCGGTAGATGTCTGGTCGTGGTTTCTTTCTTCCATTCATCGGTAGATGTCTGGTCGTGGTTTCTTTCTTCCCATTCATCGGTAGATGTCTGGTCGTGGTTTCTTTCTTCCCATTCATCGGTAGATGTCTGGTCGTGGTTTCTTTCTTCCCATTCATCGGTAGATGTCTGGTCGTGGTTTTCTTCCATTCATCGGTAGATGTCTGGTCGTGGTTTTTCTTCCCATTCATCGGTAGATGTCTGGTCGTGGTTTCTTTCTTCCCATCATCGGTAGATGTCTGGTCGTGGTTTCTTTTCCCATTCATCGGTAGATGTCTGGTCGTGGTTTCTTTCTTCCCATTCATCGGTAGATGTCTGGTCGTGGTTTCTTTCTTCCCATTCATCGGTAGATGTCTGGTCGTGGTTTCTTCTTCCATTCATCGGTAGATGTCTGGTCGTGGTTTCTTTCTTCCCATTCATCGGTAGATGTTGGTCGTGGTTTCTTTCTTCCCATTCATCGGTAGATGTCTGGTCGTGGTTTCTTTCTTCCATTCATCGGTAGAGTGATGTTGGTCGTGGTTTCTTTCTCCCATTCATCGGTAGATGTCTGGTCGTGGTTTCTTTCTTCCCATTCATCGGTAGATGTTGGTCGTGGTTTCTTTTTCATTCCCTTATATCGGTAGATGTCTGGTCGTGGTTTCTTTCTCCCATTCATCGGTAGATGTCTGGTCGTGGTTTCTTTCTTCCCATCATCGGTAGATGTCTGGTCGTGGTTTCTTCTTCCCATTCATCGGTAGATGTCTGGTCGTGGTTCTTTTCCCATTCATCGGTAGATGTCTGGTCGTGGTTCTTCTTCCCATTCATCGGTAGATGTCTGGTCGTGGTTTCTTTCTTCCCATTCATCGGTAGATGTTGGTCGTGGTTCTTTCTTCCCATCATCGGTAGATGTCTGGTCGTGGTTTCTTTCTTCCCATTCATCGGTAGATGTTGGTCGTGGTTCTTTCTTCCCATTCATCGGTAGATGTCTGGTCGTGGTTTCTTTTTCCCATTCATCGGTAGATGTCTGGTCGTGGTTTCTTTCTTCCCATTCATCGGTAGATGTCTGGTCGTGGTTTCTTTCTTCCATTCATCGGTAGATGTCTGGTCGTGGTTTCTTTCTTCCCATTCATCGGTAGATGTCTGGTCGTGGTTCTTTCTTCCATCATCGGTAGATGTCTGGTCGTGGTTTCTTTCTTCCCATTCATCGGTAGATGTCTGGTCGTGGTTTCTTTCTTCCCATCATCGGTAGATGTCTGGTCGTGGTTTCTTTCTTCCCATCATCGGTAGATGTCTGGTCGTGGTTCTTCTTCCCATTCATCGGTAGATGTCTGGTCGTGGTTTCTTTCTTCCCATTCATCGGTAGATGTCTGGTCGTGGTTCTTTCTTCCCATTCATCGGTAGATGTCTGGTCGTGGTTTCTTTCTTCCCATTCATCGGTAGATGTCTGGTCGTGGTTTTTTCTTCCCATCATCGGTAGATGTCTGGTCGTGGTTTCTTCTTCCCATTCATCGGTAGATGTCTGGTCGTGGTTTCTTTCTTCCCATTCATCGGTAGATGTCTGGTCGTGGTTTCTTTCTTCCCATTCATCGGTAGATGTCTGGTCGTGGTTTCTTTATCCCATTCTCGGTAGATGTCTGGTCGTGGTTCTTCTTCCCATTCATCGGTAGATGTCTGGTCGTGGTTTCTTTCTTCCATTCATCGGTAGATGTCTGGTCGTGGTTTCTTTCTCCCATCATCGGTAGATGTCTGGTCGTGGTTTCTTTCTTCCATTCATCGGTAGATGTCTGGTCGTGGTTCTTTTCCATTCATCGGTAGATGTCTGGTCGTGGTTTCTTTCTTCCCATTCATCGGTAGATGTGGGTCGTGGTTTCTTTCTTCCCATTCATCGGTAGATGTCTGGTCGTGGTTTCTTTTTCCATTCATCGGTAGATGTCTGGTCGTGGTTTTCTTCTTCCATTCATCGGTAGATGTCTGGTCGGGGTTCTTCTTCCCATTCATCGGTAGATGTCTGGTCGTGGTTTCTTTCTTCCCATTCATCGGAGATGTCTGGTCGTGGTTTCTTCTTCCCATTCATCGGTAGATGTCTGGTCGTGGTTTTCTTCCCATTCATCGGTAGATGTCTGGTCGTGGTTTCTTCTTCCATTCATCGGTAGATGTCTGGTCGGGTTCTTTCTTCCATTCATCGGTAGATGTTGGTCGTGGTTTCTTTCTTCCCATTCATCGGTAGATGTCTGGTCGTGGTTTCTTTTCCCATTCATCGGTAGATGTCTGGTCGTGGTTTCTTTCTTCCCATCATCGGTAGATGTCTGGTCGTGGTTTTTCTTCCCATTCATCGGTAGATGTCTGGTCGTGGTTTCTTTTTTCCCATCATCGGTAGATGTTGGTTGGTCGTGGTTCCTTTCCCATCATCGGTAGATGTCTGGTCGTGGTTTCTTTCTTCCATTCATCGGTAGAGTCTGGTCGTGGTTTCTTCTTCCATTCATCGGTAGATTCTGGTCGTGGTTCTTTCTTCCCATTCATCGGTAGATGTCTGGTCGTGGTTTCTTTCTTCCCATTCATCGGTAGATGTCTGGTCGTGGTTTCTTTCTTCCCATTCATCGGTAGATGTCGGGTCGTGGTTTCTTTCTTCCCATTCATCGGTAGATGTCTGGTCGTGGTTTCTTTCTTCCCATTCATCGGTAGATGTCTGGTCGTGGTTTCTTTCTTCCATTCATCGGTAGATGTCTGGTCGTGGTTCTTTCTTCCCATTCATCGGTAGATGTCTGGTCGTGGTTTCTTTTTCCATTCATCGGTAGATGTCTGGTCGTGGTTTCTTTCTTCCCATTCATCGGTAGATGTCTGGTCGTGGTTTCTTTCTTCCCATTCATCGGTAGATGTCTGGTCGTGGTTTCTTTCTTCCCATTCATCGGTAGATGTCTGGTGGTTTCTTTCTCCCATTCA